>NW_027356684.1:0-289 GCF_012295235.1 Primulina huaijiensis | reverse complement strand
AAAGAGATGTTTCCGGAGCGATCTTTGATGAAGCAGTGCGCAGAGGCAGAACATGTGGCGTTCGAGCGGCAAGATTTTACCGCCCGAGCGCCGGAGCATTACAAGTGCAGTATTTTTAAAGAAATTTCCGCATCTGAGTGGTATAAAATGACCGCGCGAGCGCCGCCTTGCATATGAAAAGATAAGTTTCGACTTCTTAAAGCATCTTTACCATTCCTCAACCTCACTTCACAGCAAAAACTCAAAAGACACCAAGAATTCTTCCTCCAAGTGACCTTGTTCTTCCTTT
>NW_027356683.1:0-2352 GCF_012295235.1 Primulina huaijiensis | reverse complement strand
CATGTTAACACGAACGATTCTTCACAAATTTCGTAGATTGCACATTTTCTGAATATTGTCGTAGGAAGTGCCTTTGAGAAGAGATTTGATGAGTTTTCACTTGATTGAATGTAACGAATATCATTATCTTTATTCTTCTCAAGCTCTTGGGTGAATGTGAAGAACTTAGGTGGAATATGTTTAGTTTTGTCACTTTTATTTATCTTTCTTTCACTTGAGCAACATATGCAATATTATCTTCATACAGTGTCACAGGCTTCTTGTCAAATGATAATCCGCATGAGATTTGGATATGTTGGTTCATTGATTTTAGCAACACACATTCACGACTTGTTTTATGTCGTGCAATGATCTCGACGTGATTTGATGAAGTTGTTACGAGTATTTATTTCTATGAACGCTAAGAAATTGCAGTGCCTCCATGAGTAAATACATATCCAGTTTGGGAACGTGCCTTATATGAATCAGATAAGTATCCAGCATCAGCATAAACAATTATACTTTGATTGGTATCTTTTGAATACAAAAATCTCGAGTCTGTCATTCCTCGTAGATAATGGGATAAATGTGTAATTATGTTCTAGTGTCTCTTTGTTGGATATGAGCTAAATCTTTTCAATTAATTTACAGCGAAAGATATATCGGTTCTTGTACAATTTGCAAAATATATGGTGCCCTTAGATATGATATTTCTGAACCAAGAATAACTTCATCATCTTCACATGGACAAAATGGATCTTTTTCTATGTTTAATGATCAAACAACCATTGGAGTAGTTAAAANATGTTGTTTTCTTAATGAAAACGTAAGGGCATATTGAATTGTTTACATATCCCTTTTTCATTAAGTGTTCACTTAGCTGATTATACCACATTTGACCGGATTGCTTTAACTCATATAATGATCTTTTGCAATTTCACAAAATAACATTATTTGAGTTTTGAACTTGAAGCAATTTAAACGAGCTTTATATTTTACTATTTCATTTTTCTCATTTTGCTTTCAAATAAAAATCAATTTGTACTCTAGAGGTTTTACACCTTCAGGTGTAAGGACCATATGTCCAAAAACTTTATGTTTATTTAGCGAATCCAATTCAACCTAGATGACGTCTTTCCATTTTATCCAGTCCTGTCGATTTTTACATTTACCAAAAGATTTTGGTTCATGATCTTCATTATCATTTATGATGTCAAATGCCGCATTGTAAGAAAATATATCATCAATTTCTTTTATATCTTTTCGGTTCCATATTTTTTCAGTGTTAATATAATTGATAGAGATTTCACGATTCTCATCAGTTTGTGGAACATTTTCATCATCATGTATTTCTGCCGAAATATCATTCTCTATTTTTTGATCATCGTGTTTTTCTATGCTTTTTCTTTTTCGATGATTTTTATCCTTGGAATCGATTGACCTCCCACGCTTCAATCGTTTTATGATATTATGAATGTCTTCAATTTTTTTATTTGGAATTTCAATTAGAGCATGGGGCATTTACAGCATGTATATATGGTTTAGTTACCCATTTTGTGTCTGTAAATGCATCTGATATTTGATTTGTCATTCTTTGCGAGTGCATAATTTGTTGTACATCTTTTTCACATTGTTTAGTTCTTGGATCCAGATGTAACAATGATGATGTATACCATGCAAATTCTTTTTCGTTATGTTTATTTTCTCCTCCTAACATTGGGAATATTTTTTTATTAAAATAACAATCAGCAAAACATGCTATAAACACGTCGCATGTCTGAGGCTCAAGATATCGAATGATTGATGGGCTATCATAACCGATATAAATTCCGATCTTTATTTGAGGTCTCATTTTTGTTCGTTAAGACAGTGCAATAGGCACGTATACCATACATTCAAAAATTCTCAGATGAGAAATTTCTGATTCTTTACCAAAAGCAAGCTGCAATGGGGAGTATTTATGATATGTACTTGGTCTTATGCGAACTAATGCAGCAGCATGTAAAATTGCATGTCCCATATAGAAACAGGGAGTTTTGTTATCATAATCATTGGTCTAGCAATCAGTTGTAGACGTTTAATCAATGATTCAGCTAGAACATTTTGTGTATGTACATGAGCAACATGATGCTAAACAGTGATTCTCATTTACATACAACAATAATTGAAAGTTCGGGAAGTAATTCACCAGCATTATCAAGTCTAATTTTCTTGATTGTATGATTGGAAAATTGATTCCGCAATTTTATTATTTGAGCAAGTAATCTTTTAAGTGTCACATTTCGAGTTGATAATAAACATACATGTGACCATCTGCTAGAGGCATCTATCAATACCATAAAATATCTAAATGGTCCACATGACGGATGAATT
>NW_027356682.1:0-211 GCF_012295235.1 Primulina huaijiensis | reverse complement strand
TTTTTAAATTTACGATGGTTTAATGAAATAAAGTGACAGTTTAACAAAAAACCGTCGCAAATTATCTATAAATATCCGCGTTTTCGGTCCATTCCTCACACTACTTCACAACACTTATAATTTTTCTCTCTTACACGATTTTAGTTTTGATTTAGGGTAAATTTTAGCTTTAATTTTTTGTAAATTTAAAGTGTTAGTTAAAATCATGAAT
>NW_027356681.1:0-579 GCF_012295235.1 Primulina huaijiensis | reverse complement strand
ACAGATGCAGCCCACGTTTTTTTCACAAAGCCTAATGAATATATTCTGCCACCTATGTTGACTTTTCTGCCGACATTTCTCCCACTTGGAGATTTGATTGAGAATCAAACACATCTCCACACATCCTTTCAATCTTGCCATTCCCTGCTGCTTACGTTTCCGCTAGGCCACTTGAGGATCTACACCACTCAAACTTATCAGTGTTCACTGGCTTGGTCAGAAAATCAGCTATGTTATCCTTTGTATGAATCTTCTGCATATCCACGCTTCCTTCCTCTTATCAGGATCACCTGCATAATCTGAATCGACATAGCCCCTGAGTGAAATCCGATCCTCCATAACATAATGCAGCATTCGAGGTACCCTTAATGTATCTAAGGATCCTCTTAACAGTGCTCAAATGCTCTCTTCCAGGATTCGTCATATACCGATTAACTGCTCCCACTGCTTGAGCAATGTCCGGTCTCGTACAAATCATAGCGAACATCAAACTTCCCACTGCTGATGCATATGGTACTCGAGACATCTCAATCATCTCTGCTTCACTGTTAGGACACATCTCGGAGGATAACTTGAAGT
>NW_027356680.1:0-838 GCF_012295235.1 Primulina huaijiensis | reverse complement strand
TGGTTGGATCGATTTTGAAATGATTTTAGATCTAAAAACCCAAATACTGCTGTCATTTCAATTTCTGCGAAAATTCAGTCGAATTTCTGGAAAACCTTTCAACATATAAAACGTAGTACTCTTTGATACCTTCGATTTGTCAATAAATTCGTAATTTTTGGACAAAAAACGAGTGAGTTATGATCGTTTTTTTGGGACTACTCAAACTGCGTTTTTATGAAAATGTGTTCTTGAAGTTTTTTTGTTGCAAGATTCGTTGGGAACCGTCGGGTGATCACTGCTGTGTGTAGGTATATAGAGTATGATGTTGGGATGAGTTTTGATGCTTCGTTTTGTGTCGATAGACCTTGGGTGCATTAGAAGTCGTAAGAAGCATTTGTTGTCAAATATTTGAGTTTATGGGTTTTAATGCGTGGCTTGTGGTGCGTCGTTTCTGTGGGGGCGTTTTTATGGAGTTGAGTCAGTGCCATAGCGTCCTGGGATGAGTCTCGATGTGTTTGTTCACAGTCCGTATGATCGAATTAGAAGGATTAAGCCACAAGTGTAATGATTTCCATTGGTTTACCATTTTCAGAGTCTACACGGACCCGGAGCAAGACTGGGACACGTGGCCCGTGCCCTTGTTTCTTTCGAGGTGTGAAATTTCAAAGTCTACACGGACCCGGAGCTGGACCCTGACATGGTGTCCGTGCCTTTGTGAATTCTGTAGGTTCAGTTTGCCGTGTCTGCCATTGCTTGGGAAATGATCACACTCCATATAGAGATTGTTTTTGGGTTTGATGTCATGTTTTATTACGATGTTTAAACGAGGTCAAGTCCCGAGCGATTTAGAACGTCA
>NW_027356679.1:0-3324 GCF_012295235.1 Primulina huaijiensis | reverse complement strand
CATTGGCAAGGGCATGGAGATGTCCATTCACACAAATGGGTGATCGTATGATGATGCACTGAACAACACTCTCTCGGACTATCAAGTGGTTCTCACTTATCGAATAGAATGGTCCGCAGTTATGGTTGTACACCATTACTCCTTTAACCCGGGACAATGTAGAGGATATATGTACTAGCATGTACTTTGATCCGTTTACGACTCTATTGAGGGTCATCAGGTGGCGAGGTTGGGTGTATTTTCGAAACACGTAAGAGCAAATGAATTGTAGTCGGGGATTCACCGTTCGCCTACAGGTGAAGATATCCTATGTGATATGATGAGTTAATAGTGCAAGGAGTCTCTGGCCAAAGCAATAAATATGATTTAGGGAAATGTGTTTTCCTAGTTGCACATACCATGACACTGTTAGTACTCAAAGATAAATCGCATCGCTATCGAATTCATATGCAACTCTCGATATACCAATGGTTGTAGATTCGATCGGGATATATGTGCTGAAGGGACCGTAATGTACGATAACCATGACTAAAAGTTTTTGCAGGCACTATCAATGATACCTAGGGGATCATGAAGCGATGCTACTAGACGCTTTTACCATGATCAGATGGGTGCAATCATAAATGAGTTCTGACATTCCTGATCAATGTGTCGATGAAAAGAATGAGGCTAACTAGGGTAAGCCAGAATAAGAAAACATGTTATTCTGAATCACATGGAGATGTGAACCCACGGCTAGTTGTATCCCTGAACCATTAAGGGTCACACAAGTTCGGATTCTGTGCTCCTGTTGAGATAATCAAATTTCAAGGAGTTGGAATTTAGCTACTATAGTTTGATGGAGATCAAAAAAGAAAAAGTTTATTAGCTGATTCCATAGGATGGAAGAAATGGAAGTTAGCATAATTGCTAAATAAGGAACGAGAGTGGAACTGCTTGTTTTGTGAAGAAGTTCACTAAAACTTGCAGCTGCCTAATATGGTAAGTGAAAATTTTGATCGTCAAAATTTTTTGTTTTTATTATATGAACATGACTTGTATCTTTGATACATCGGCGCTCTCGAATCGTCGATCGGGGTTATAAAGAGTTCGGAATCATTTATTTGGTGAATTGAGAATTTACTGATTAAATGATTGTACTCGTAGTAGTTACTACTAACATGTACAAAGTTCTTTATATGTTCTAGAAGAGTTTAGAATTTAATTAACCTATGAGTTAATTATATAAATTAAATAATGATTATTTAATTTAATTTATATATATATATATATATATTTTATATGGTGATATAAAATATGTGTATATATGGTATTAATATATCATGTATTATTAAAAGTTGATAAATATATTATATATTAATGATCTGGGAATTTAAATATAATGAAATATCCTTCTCAATTGCAATCTCAACTCTCGGCCACCATAAAGGAATTGGAAGAAAATTTGGCAAAAACGAGCAAATTAGATTTGATTAATTATGGATTCTTTATAGTTAAGAATCAATAAGCACAAAAATAAAAAAAGATCTTCCTTGATGAAAAAAAACTCACGGCCATATTGAGTTTCAAGAAAATTAAGTCTTGTAATTTATTTTTGATTAGTGACTTAATTAACTTGATTAATGATTTATTATGAATCAATTAACTTTCCCATGATAAAAATGCCCTCGGCCAATTTCAAAAAAAATTTGGAAAATTTCGGTCAAGTGATTTCCTTCCACTATCGCGTCTCCGACGCTACACAGTCACCGGATTTTGGAAATTCGGAGTGCGTAATCTTAACGCACAAATCACTTGCAATTTCTAGTGCAATCCAAGCGAGAAAGACATTCTTCGATCGTGGACCTAATTAAGCGATCAAAGGAGAAGAGCCGTTCGTAGAGATATACAAGAAAGGCTATATTTGCCAAAACACCGGAATAATTAGGAGTCCAGTGTTGAGAACACAAAGGTATAATTCTAAACGCCCTATGAATGTTTTGAACACACGATGCTCAAGAAAAATTTTTAAACTTCCGCTGCGTCTTGGGTGCGAGAATACGATGTCCCAACAGGTCTCGGGTGGAAGGAAGATCGAAGGGGCTAGCCGTGAGTTAGGTTGCATGATCGGGTTTCGGGCTCGTGTCGTGTGGATCTCATTTGATTTGTGCGTGGGGCTGAGAGAAGGAGTTAGGTCGGTCCAGAAGGGTCCAGAGGTGGGCTAGGAGTGGTTGGTTCGGGACTGGTCTGATCTAGTTTGGGCTAGGATTGAGTTCTTGAGGGCTAGGCGCATTAGGGTTTGAAGGATGCAAGGTGCATAAATTTCCAGAAAGTGGAAGCTTGTTTTAAGGGGTTCAAAATTACTGGAATTGTGTTTTTAGGGGCCGGTAGGGTGTGAATAAATTGTGGTTAAAATTTGGGAAAAGTTGGTTTGGGGTTGATTCGGGTTAAAACCGGGACTCTGGTCCAAGTTTTAAAATGAATCGTAAAAGTTACGGAACGGGCTCGAGGTTACGTCTAAGAAATGATTATAATTATGTTTTGGGGTGTTTTAATAAGTTCGGTTGGCATAGGGTCGAAATTTTGAGGTCGAGGGGTAAAACTAGGGGTGGGCAATCGGATCGGGTTTTTCGAGTTCCACCCGCCCCGAACCCGATCGGGTGCAACCCGAACCCGATTATATTTTGTCGGATCGGGTTCGGGTATAGAATTGCTACCCGAATTACCCGATCGGGTACCCGATTGTTTTTTAAAAAAAACATATGGGCTTATAATTGGACCGGTCTAGTTTAATAAATTGGAAAACCATTATGATGTTCATTTTTTTTTTGTTAATAAATTTACATCTTTATGCAGGTGATGAAACAGTCGTGGCAGCGCCCTGAACACTAAAATTGCATGTTTAAAATGTATATGATATAATGAGCAAGAATTTTTATGAAAATACGTTGCATGCTTGATTTTAAGAAAATTTACGTATATGCATGATTTTCATAAGTGGTGAATATGATGATATGTTGATAGGATCAATTAACGAAACAAGAGTGTTTAGAAAGGGGGGTTGAATAAATACTCACAATTAAAATTGATCTTTTCGAGTTTTGAGTTCAGTTTGGTGAGAAACTGATTCTCAGAATCTTGTTGGTCAATGACAATCAGTTAAACTAAAGTAGTTGCGGAAATTAACTGAGTGAAAGATAGAATACAAAACTGAAATAAAAGACACAGGGATTGTTTCTGGATGTTCGGAGATTTCAATTACTCATACGTCACCCCTTCTATCTCAAGGATAGGATTTCAAATAAAAGACTTTGATCGAATACAAGATTTGTACTGACCCACTTC
>NW_027356678.1:0-568 GCF_012295235.1 Primulina huaijiensis | reverse complement strand
TGCAACTAGCATGGGTATACAGATAAAGAAGTGCCAAAACTATAAATTCAAATATTATTAAAATAAAGATCTTTCATACATAGAGTTTCATTGTGAACACTCGGCCAACACTTGGCTCGACGTGCACCTACTCTAACAAGAGCCACTGTAGATTGTTTCCAGAAGATTGTTAGATTCAGACCAGAGATGGCTAACGAATGGAAATTCTACGGTAAGGGTTCCAGATCTCGGATTCCCTTAGTATCTGCTCTGACTATGAGTAGATTGTTACAGAAAGGAGCAGTGGGGTTCCTTGTATATTCAGTAGATTTACTGAAATCGAGTCCTACCTTGGCAGATATGCCAGTGGTTTGCGAGTTTACTGATGTATTCCCAGACGAGATTCCAGGGTTACCTCCAGCTCAAGAGTAGATTTTAGCATAGACCTAGTACCAGGTACGGTTCCTATTTCTCGAACTCCTTATAGAATGGCACCGATAGAGTTAAAAGAATTGAAATAACAGCTTGAAGATTTACTGGCCAGGGGATATATCAGACCGAGTGTATCTCCTTGGGGCGCACCAGTGCT
>NW_027356677.1:0-1011 GCF_012295235.1 Primulina huaijiensis | reverse complement strand
TACTAAAGATTCTTCTATCTTATATGATAGACTTAAGAAAAATCCCTTACCTTAGACAAATAAGCATACTAAGGTTGATCAAATTATAAAAGAAAAGATTAAAAATCTTCCTTGTCTTATGTTAGCAAATCCCCAATGGGATAAAATTGTTGAAACAGATGCTTTTGATAGAGGTTTTGGTGGAATTTTGAAACAAAAAGATCCCCAAACTAAACAAGAATATATGATTCGTTTTTATTCTGGGAAATAGAATAATGTCCAAAAGAATTATTCCACAGTGGCAAAAGAAATATTAGCTGTTGTTAGATGTATTTTAAAATTTCAAGATGATTTATATAATCAAAAGTTTATTATAAAAACTGATTGCAAATCTGCAAAATTTATGTTTAATAAAGATTTTAAACATGATGTGTCTAAGCAAATGTTTGCAAGATGGCAGGCTCATTTAGCCCCTTTTGATTTTGAAATCATTTATAAAAAAGATGAAGATAATCACTTACATGATTTCTTAACTCGTGAATATTTATCTTAATGTCCTTATTTACAGATATGTATTCTCGAGGTAGAGGAGAGTCTTCTTATAGAGGGCGAGGTGAATATAATAGCACAGCATGGCAAGCAGAGGCTAATAGCCCAGAACTTATCCAGTTCATCAGCCAGTAATACTGAGCAAAATAATGAGTTATACAATGAGTTTCAAGAATTTTTGAAACAAAAGCATAAATCTAATACAAATTCTCAATCTTCAGCATCATATGCTAATATCATGAAAGAAGAGGATAATGATTCGGCTCTATATACAGAGACCAAACATCGAGAATTAATTTTTCTTATAGAAGAAAAGGATATCCAATGGGAGAAGACTCCGTGGACTATCATGGAGAGATATTTAACAAATACATCATATGTATTTGGTTCTTATAAACAAAGAGGATTTTATGAAAATCTTTTATTATCAACAAAAAATGTTGACATAACTCACTTTTTCAGTAATACTCAACAAAAAGGAAG
>NW_027356676.1:0-342 GCF_012295235.1 Primulina huaijiensis | reverse complement strand
GTATAGCGAAGCAATCACTCAGTTGACTCAGAAGAATGCGCCTTTATCTGGTCTGAATATTGTGAGTCGAGCTTCGTAGAGTTGAAGAAGAGATTGACCAGTGCTCCAGTGTTGATCATACCTTCAGGTACAGGTGATTTCGTTGTATATTGCGATGCATCGCACAGAGGGTTAGGATGTGTTCTTATGCAGCGACAGCATGTTGTTGCCTATGCTTCGAGACAGTTGAAGCCACTCGAGAGTTGATACCCAATTCATGATCTTGAATTGGCGGCTATCGTTTTTGCATTGAAAATATGGCGTCACTATCTGTATGGGGAAAAATTTGAGATCTACTCTGAT
>NW_027356675.1:0-247 GCF_012295235.1 Primulina huaijiensis | reverse complement strand
GTAGTCGGAACATGTAAGGGACGGAAACGATGGAGGGAAAAAAAATTGTACGTGAACAGTAGCAGGCGCGCACCTGCGCGCAGATCGGCGCGCCTGCTTCCGCGCGCAGGTGCGCGCGCCTGCTCTCGGCAGGCGCTGCCGAGAGCGCTCGGCAGCGTGCGCGCGCGGGCGCCTGCTCGCGCCCCTTCGGGCTGTTTTCGTATCCCTTCGATTTTTCTTGCATTTTTTCATTTCCTTGGCATTGTTT
>NW_027356674.1:0-352 GCF_012295235.1 Primulina huaijiensis | reverse complement strand
TTTTTATGCATTTTATGCATAATTCATGCATGGTTGAATTTTTTCGATAAATTTTAGAAATTCATGCATTAGGCTTTTCTAAGAACATTTCACGCTCGAACGAGCAGCGTAGATCAGAGAATTTTCTGGAAAATTATTTTTATTACACGATTTGTTTTTTATAAATTAATTTAAAATATTTTTAAGTGTATTTTTCAAAAATGAGATTTTATTAGATATTTTTATCCGCATGACTTTATTTTTTTAACGGTACGCAAATTTTATCGATTCGGGGGACTTTTTAAGGGTTCGGATAATATTTTCAAAATTTTCCAACACGAAATATTTTTCGGGAGTGCGTTTGGATTTAATG
>NW_027356673.1:0-223 GCF_012295235.1 Primulina huaijiensis | reverse complement strand
GACCCGGGACAACATTGAGATTCTATATGCTAGCATTGCACTTTGGCTGTTTTACCGGCTCATATGGGGTCATCAGGTGGCAAGGTTGAGTGTTTTGTCGAAACATATATGACTCGAAGCATTGTAGTCGGGGATTCACCGCTTACCTTCGGGTATGGATATCCTTTGTGTATGTAGAATGAAATCTCTGATCAGAGTGTTGATGGGACTTGAGTTCTGACGT
>NW_027356672.1:0-393 GCF_012295235.1 Primulina huaijiensis | reverse complement strand
TGCTCTGATACCAACTGAACCGTCTACACTTTTTATTGCTTAAAAAGTACTAGAAATTTTTTTTTCACTCACTAATGCAGCCATATACATATACTACATAAAAATATTTTATAAAATATTTTACCCCTTAAAATAAAACATCAACCAACTAGTATTTTAAAAATCAAGTGAAATAGCCATAAGATGAAATCGTCAAATGTTTTACAAAACCTAAAAAGTAATAAATTTGAAAAGTATAGTCCATATTAAACCTCTCAAAATCTCTCAAAAACATAAATAAATAGTCTTAAAATCTTTAACGTTAATCATGAATCATAAACCATAAATGCGGAAAAAGTAGAAGCGCTGGTCTTCGGGTTGTGTGCACCGACAGTCCAGCAAAATCAACCATCA
>NW_027356671.1:0-589 GCF_012295235.1 Primulina huaijiensis | reverse complement strand
TTAAACCTTCTTTCCTTCAAGAAAAATTTTAAATTCCGCTGTTATATTTTTTAAATCGGGTCAGAGTGTTACATTTAGTGGTATCAGAGCACCGTTCTTCGGACCAATGCATATGACTTCGTCTACTTTCAACAGTCCGGGTATGTCTTCTTCTACATCTAATTATTGTCATTGGTTGATATGTATTATGTGAGCACATTGTAGGAGTATGCCTCCAAAGAGAAAGGCTACAGAGGGTGAGGATAGTTCTTCCTCTAGAGTTGTTGATGTGTTCGGCAAGCTACTAAAAGAGCAAGCCAAGGTCCATAGTGAGCATATCCAACAGTTGCTCCGTCTTCAAGGTACAGGCCAAGATAGAGGTCAAGTAAGAGGTCAAGTGGCTCAAGTAGTTGGGACCGATGGGATCTTTACTGCTTTCAAGAGAATGGATCCGCCGGAATTTGCACGAAGCACTGATCCATTGGTGGCTGTAGAGTGGATCAAAGCTCTTGAAGCGATTTTCGATCATCTCAACTATGAAGATAAGGACAGAATCAATTGTGCCGTGTTCATGTTAGTCAAAGCTGCACGCATTTGGTGGAATGCTACC
>NW_027356670.1:0-1551 GCF_012295235.1 Primulina huaijiensis | reverse complement strand
CCACATCCTTTAATCATGTCTACAGGACCTGATATTGTATTCACCATTATTTTTGTTGGCTTTAGTTCCAAGAAATATCTTTTATTTCGGAGGATAGTGTGCGTTGTACCACTATCAGGTATGCAAACTTCAGCTTTGTTCATAGCATTTTCCATATTTGAACTTCAAAAAAAAAATATGCAATGAAATAAAATTACTGACAATATTTTTATAAAAATAAAATAAAATTCAATAGATATGTAAAAATATAGCACACGATAAAACATTATCATATGAGTACATGAAAAAAAAATAAAATATTTTACATATCAATTCCACCAGCAAATTGATCATTGTCTGATAAATCAATCGGAAAATTTTCAGCATCAAAATGAGTTGAACCATCAAAGGTTCACTGTGTTCAGTAAAGTTGGTCTCCTTTTCTTTCCCCTTTATTGATTCTTTATAAAGTTTACAAAGGTGCTCAGGGGCTCGACAAATACAGGACCAATGTCCTGGAGTACCACATCTGAAACAAGAACTTTCAAATCTTTTTGAGTGATTTTCATTAACACTCATATTCTCATGATGCCTTTTTAGTGGATGGTTTGGGACGCTCTTTTGAGATGAGTTATATGAGTAACTATCTCGATTATTTTCGAAACCACGGCCGGTCCACGACCACGACTACTTCCACGTCCACGTCCACGTCCACGTCCACGACCACGACCACGACCTCGATTTTGTCCTCAACCAAAATCTTGTCTATAACTTTGATTTTGGTTTTTAGGTTTAAATTCATTTTTGCTTACGACATTTACTTCAGGAAATGCCGTTGAACCAGTGGGTCGTGCCTGATGATTTCTCATTAAAAGCTCATTATTCTTTTCCGCCACAAGGAGACAGGCGATTAGTTCAGAATAACTCGAAAATCCACGCACTCTATATTGTTGTTGTAGAGTTATATTCGATGCGTGAAAAGTGGAAAATATTTTTTCAAGCATTTCCAATTCAGTAATCTCATGCCCACAAAATTTCAGTTGCAAGATTATTCGATACATCGCCGAGTTGCAATCACTCACTTTCTTAAAATCTTGGAATCTTAACTTATTTCATTCATCCCGGGCGGTCGGAAGTATAACTTCTCTTATATGTTCGAATATTTCTTTTAATCCCTTTCACAAAGCCGTGAGATCTTTTTCAATCAGATATTCACATTTTAATCCCTCGTCGAGATGTCGACGCAAAAATATCATGGCTCTTGCCTTTTCTTGTGATGTTCATATGCCATTTTCTTTTATGGTCTCATTTAGACCTAATGACTCAAGATGCATTTCTACATCGAGAGTCCATGGCATATAATTTTTCCCGTAATATCAAGAGCAATGAATTCGAGCTTTGCCAAGTTTGACATGGTGGTACTAAAAAAAATTACGATGCATTTTATTAGTTAATGAATATTACAATACAAAGTAATGGATAAACAACAAGTACAAGCATTTGTAAAAATAAAGAAAACACACGAGCATGATATTCTCCGATAAATACAAGACTCGTGAGTATGATAACCAA
>NW_027356669.1:0-433 GCF_012295235.1 Primulina huaijiensis | reverse complement strand
TGGACTAGTCTTTGTACCAGATGAAGAGCCCACATAAAGAACCGATTTCTCTTTCTTGATGGTGGACTCAAAAGTCACAAGCATGTTCACCAACTCCTCAAGGGTCGGCTCCATCTTGTTCATATTGAAATTCACCACAAAAGGAACAAATGAGCTAGGCAGTGATAAGATCAACACGTCGGTGGTCAAATCCGAAGGCAACATCAAATCCATGCCAACGAGCTTATCCACGAGCCCAATCATCTTTAGGCCATGCTCATGGACCGAGGCCCCATCTCGCATGCGCAAAGTGATGAGCTCCTTGACGGTAGGCCGAGTTTGCTCACCAAAGAGCTCCTTCAGGTGCAAATGAATGTCAGCAGCATTCTTTGCATCCTCAAAACGCCTGTGCAGCTCATCGTTCATAGAAGCCTGCATATAACACTTGGCCTTC
>NW_027356668.1:0-210 GCF_012295235.1 Primulina huaijiensis | reverse complement strand
GCTTCCTGCGCGGACAGAACTTTGCGCGCACATGCGCGGCTTGAGAGCGCACATATGCGCGAGGAGGTGCATTGCCATATACCGAGTCCAGAGAATGTGGCGCATATGCGCCACGAGTTGGCGCGCATATGCGTGGGGTATTCGGTAGCCAAATGTGGATTCCACAGAATATCGCGCACATGCGCGGAAGAAATGCGCGAGACTTGGTCG
>NW_027356667.1:0-580 GCF_012295235.1 Primulina huaijiensis | reverse complement strand
TAAGGCTCGCTACCCCGTAGTCGGTCGGTTGCACGATGTGGGTTGTCTCTCTTGCGGGAGAATCGCCCGATGCGCGTTCGAGGCATCTCGTGCTCTGGGCAGCTGTTGTTGCCACGTACATGCCGGTCCCTCGATGTGTCGTGACGCCCTCGTAGCTCCGGCAAGGCATCTCCCTAGCATTCGGGTACGATTATTCAAGGGTTTTGGGCCATGCCTCGAAAGTTACTATCGACTTGTCGCTCGTGGATGCGCTCGATTCGTCGTTCGCTTGTCCGTTCCATGATGGCCACGTTCACTCGCGCCCCCAAGCAAACCGTCCAAGTCCCTCGGTGTAGGACGTGTCAGGGCCCTGGAGCGTGTGATGTCTCACCTTTCAGGGGTCGGGGAGCGACGGGGCATGGTCGGTGTCCCTAACTTCATCAAGTGATCAATCGATCACTCGACGGTTCACAAAAGTCCGTGTCAATCGGGGCATGTGCCCGAAACATTCGCCCGTCTTCCCCCTCCTTTCGTCGGATTGGAGCGGTGAATGATGGGAGCGGGTGTTTGGGCTTTGTGTACGTATCGACACGTGAGTGGT
>NW_027356666.1:0-397 GCF_012295235.1 Primulina huaijiensis | reverse complement strand
GCGCGCAACGTTCGGTTCTCGCATCTTAGCCCTTCGGCAGCTCGCACATATGCGCGTGCAACCTCCGCGCATGTGCTCGCCATGCTCTGGAAATCACTTTTGGCTACTGGACATCTCGCGCATGTGCGCGCTCCCCGTATCACATGTGCGCCTACTTCTCTGGAAATGCATCATGGTCACTGGACTCATCGCGCATATGCGCGCGCTCTGCCGCGCATGTGCGCGTAAGGTTCTGTTCCGCACTTAAGCTTCCTGTGTAGCTCGCGCATATGCGCGCCCTCATGCCCCGCATATGCGCGAGACCTACTGGTCACGCAACAAGCATACCCATGCTATTCCACTTCCATCTTCTTAGTGATCTGGCTATAATCAAATCGCTGTATCGATAATTAATCTC
>NW_027356665.1:0-416 GCF_012295235.1 Primulina huaijiensis | reverse complement strand
CTGCAAATAAATCATGAAGTTCGACCTTGTTCAGGTCCTTTGATTATCTTATTGCCATGGTCTTAAATCTNTCCTTGGGAAGACATCTGATCACTTTCAGTGCTACCTCTTTATTTGAATACACTTTTCCAAGTGCATTCAATTCGTTGATTATTCCACTTTTTCTTTCATCATAGTCATGCATGGATTCTTCAATCTTCATCTTGACATTGTCGAATTTTTGAATGGCAACTGATAGTTTATTTTATTTATTTTGCTCATTGCCTTCGCATAACTGAATCAGTTTCTCCCAAATTTCCTTAGCAGTTCTGCACATCTTTATCTTGCTGAAAGTGGCTTTATCTAGCGTTTTGTATAGAATGTCTTTAGCTACGTTGTCCAAGTTGGCTTTTCTCTTGTCTTCAGTTGTCCACTCA
>NW_027356664.1:0-473 GCF_012295235.1 Primulina huaijiensis | reverse complement strand
GAGAGCTAGAGCAGAGGAGAGAGGTAATTCAGAGTTCGCGACGAAAAGAGATGGTTTGGTGACATTTAGAGGCCGTATTTGCATTCCTGCTGGTGATGATATTCGGCGAAACGTCTTGACAGAGGCACATACCGCGCCATACTCGATACATCAAGGCAGCACTAAGATGTATCAGGATCTTCGTAGACTCTATTGGTGGCCAGGTATGAAGAAAGATATTGCCATGTTTATTTCTCAGTGCCTAACTTGTCAGCAGGTGAAGATCGAGCACCAGAGACCTGCTGGGACATTGCTATCATTGCCGATTCCTCAATGGAAATGGGAGCACATTACGATGGATTTCATGACTGGTCTTCCCAGAACGCAGCAAGGTTTTAACTCTATTTGGGTTATTGTGGATCGATTGACCAAGTCAGCGCATTTTCTTGCAGTCAAGACGACATATTCCATGAACCAGTATGCCGAAGAGTACA
>NW_027356663.1:0-910 GCF_012295235.1 Primulina huaijiensis | reverse complement strand
AGTTTTTGCATTCATCAGTTCAGTTATGGTGACAACTGAACTAACAGATACTCTAATTGATCAAAACAATTTGAAAACAGCAGTTAATCAGTTAAATACACAAGATATGTTTATGGATGTTCGGAGACTTCAACTGCTCCTACGTCACCCCTTCTACCACCACGGGTAGTATCCACTAGAAGACTTTGATTTATACAACACTTTGTACAAACCCACTCAGCTAGGACTTACACTACTGCCTAAACTGAACTCCTAGCTATGACTGAAGGCACCACCTTCCAGCCAGTACTTCTTTAACGTCTATGTGTCAAAAACTACATACACAAGTTTAACGTCTTTGTGCAAGACGATATTTGGGTGGTTGAGAGTGTTTGTGTGTGTGAGAACTGAACAGGGATGTTCTCACACACTGAGGGATATAGGCTTCTATACTAAGCTGATAACATGTTGAAGTATCTCTCTAAGTTCATTGCTTCTGAAAGCTTATTTGCAATGTGCGTGACCTTTCTTTTCTCTCTTATTTTCTCTTGTATCTTGTTGTTTTTGAGTTTTGTTGTTGAGTCTTCACTGATCTTCTCTTTATATAGGTGGGGAAAACTGATCGTATAGTGAGACTCAATTATTGTATCCGTTGCATCTTGAATTCGTTTCTTGGACTTTGTGTTTCGACTTTTTGACTGCCATTCTGAAACGTTTTGTCTTTAATACTCTGATGCAACGTCCACTATTGTCCTTTGATTGGACAATAGCTTTGTACCTTCACGCACAGCTGGAATCCATTGAAAGAGTTTGTCTTCATCTACAATTGAAAGATTCTGACTGATACTTCGGACTGGTCAGCTGAACTGATCTTCAGTTGGGCTGCTGAAATCAGTTGACTCGTCAATTGAACTGATTTCACTCTCGTTCA
>NW_027356662.1:0-205 GCF_012295235.1 Primulina huaijiensis | reverse complement strand
AGTCCCATCCATCGAGGACTCCCACCCGGGAGATCAACTTGCTGTGCCGTTTGTGCAGCTGCTGTGCAGGGATTCAGGGGGCTCGGTCTGGGGCTTTGGCTGGGTTGAACTAGGTCCTTTAGGGTATAGAGAAGGTGGTCTAAGGTTGGGGCAGGGGCTTCTAGGGGTTGGTTCAAGCAGGACAAGAGAAAGAACCAGAAACGTG
>NW_027356661.1:0-479 GCF_012295235.1 Primulina huaijiensis | reverse complement strand
TTTGCTTGCCCTCAAGCAAAATAGGTTACCAACCACAACCAAGATGCGAAAACCAAAACACAATAGTGAAAGTAAGCACTTACATTCACGCCTCAGCGGGCTTTCTGAACAACATCCTATTAGTCATTTACAGCATCCATTAACACCCCTCTCATAGCACCTTGTAGCATTTTGACGCGAATATAAAATGTGGTCGTGTGTGTGTGCTGTGGGTTTTACTAGCTTGTGCTTCAGACAGTTTTATTCGCGAATCGTGTGAGTCACCAAATAAACAGTTCAACACAAGTTTTTCTATCCTGCGTTCTGTTTTTATTCGTGACCAACCAGTAAACACAAAGCGGTATAATTTCATAGTTGTACAACAGGAATTAGGGAGTCCATATCCATGAGTTTTCAAACGGCTCAACAAGATGGGGAGTACACTGATCATTTTAATTATGCACTTGTCAGAATATTTATCTGACATTCCTCAACGCCTT
>NW_027356660.1:0-603 GCF_012295235.1 Primulina huaijiensis | reverse complement strand
TTGATGGGCCTAGACCAGGCAGGCTAGGAAGTAGAGCTAACCTAACCTGGAAAAGATCTTTACAAAGGGGACCAGTGAGGGAGTGGGAAGAAAAGAGAGGGAATGGTATAGCCCTATAGGGAATATGGAAACATATAGGAATTAGGAATGCCATAACAGAGATCAACTAGATCTTATGCCAAGGATAACTTTCCCAACACTAGAAGTCCTACTCATGCTTGTGAAAATGGAACCTAACCATACATGTCCTCCGATTATATCTTCTAAATCGTCCACACTAACAATCCACCCTTCTCCTCCAAAGGGCGATTTTAGTAAATAATCAAATATGATACTTGGGCTCCGGGAGGAGGAGATGTAAGAAAAATTACCAACCGCAGGTCATTGGAAGAGAGCATAGGTACGAGAGAAAAGGAAGACTCTTACCATCGATTCCATTGTTCTTTGTCACTGAGGTCCAAACAGGCCAGAAACGAAAATCAGATGACGATGATGGTCTGCCTAACTTGAATTCAGCTATGGATTCCAATAAACGTGTTACCAGACCTTCCAACTGGACGGAGATTGGGTCCGGCCCTAGGTCTCCATGAATTGCCTCGTTTG
>NW_027356659.1:0-853 GCF_012295235.1 Primulina huaijiensis | reverse complement strand
GTCAGATTACACGGAGTGCCGAAGTCGATTGTATCAGACCGTGATACTTGGTTTACTTCGCACTTTTGGCAGAGTCTGCAGCAAGCTATAGGTACGAAGTTACATCTGAGTACCGCATATCATCCACTGACTGACGGGCAGTCAGAGCGGACTATCCAGACACTGGAGGATATGCTGAGAGCTATAGTGCTTGATTTTAGCACTAACTGGCAAGATGCATTGCCACTTTGCGAGTTCTTGTACAACAACAGCTATCAGACGAGTATTGAGATGGCACCGTTTGAAGCGTTGTACGGTAAGAAGTGCAGATCCCCTCTGTATTGGGATGACATCTCTGAGGTTCCTGAGATTGGACCTGATATGATCCGAGAGATGACTGAAAAAGTGAAGCTGATTCAGAAGAGAATGAAGACAGCTCAAGATAGACAGGCCAGATATACCAATGTTCGACGTAGACCGTTGGTATTTGAGGCAGGAGACCGAGTATTCCTGAAGATTTCACCTTTCAGAGGAGTTGTCAGATTTGGCAAGAAAGGGAAGTTGTGTCCAGGATATATTGGGCCGTATGAGATTCTCGAAAAGATAGGAGATCGTGCCTATCGACTCGCATTACCACCTTCTCTATCTGGAATACATGATGTTTTTCATGTATCTATGCTGCGGAAGTATCTCCCCGATGATTCTCATATTATTCAGCCAGACGAGGCCGAGCTTGATGAAAGTCTGAGTTATATTGAGAAACCAATCCTGATTATTGATCGTAAAGAAAAACAACTCAGAACGAAGATTATTCCTCTTGTGAAAGTCAAGTGGACTCGCCACGGCATTGAAGAAGCTACTTGGGAGACTGAAT
>NW_027356658.1:0-279 GCF_012295235.1 Primulina huaijiensis | reverse complement strand
GTAACAAAACTTACGTCCAGTTGTAGCCTGCGTCGATAGGAATATGGTACTGAAGTCGGATTCAAAATCTAACAAGCGGATCTTTCACAAACTTCAAATTTCTAAACTAAAAGGCGTAGGGATTATTTCCTCACTTTCCTCAACCTTTCCTCGATTCCTTTCTCTGAATGTTTTCTGAAGGAGACTGATATATATTATGTTAATATATATTGCATGTTTGAAGGCAAATGGCTTACCCTAAGTGCAACACTTCTCGCGCATATGCGCGTCCTCTACCGG
>NW_027356657.1:0-232 GCF_012295235.1 Primulina huaijiensis | reverse complement strand
GACATTCTACTCATTGGGAATGATGTAGGGATGTTGTAATCAACTAAGATATGGTTAGCAAGTACGTTCTAGATTTAGGACTTGGGTGAAGCATCTTTTGTATTGGGAATACAAATCTATAGAGATAGATCAAAAAGATTGCTTGGTCTCACCCAGTCCACATACATTGATATCATCGTGAAGCGGCTCTCGATGGACGAGTCCAAGATAGGACATCTACCAATGTGTCATG
>NW_027356656.1:0-912 GCF_012295235.1 Primulina huaijiensis | reverse complement strand
GTTTATTTTATGAATGAGGCATGTTATTTATTTTAATAAAAAAAAAATTAATTATTCCGCAAATTTTCAAGTACGAAATACGAGCCTCTACAGGTGGTATCAGAGCCAATGTTCTTGTAAAGGGTTGTACTACTACTGACCTCGAGAAGCTCACAAAGTCACGTTTTCGGTCTGTAAGTTTTACGTTTACGTATTTTGGTTAAAGCATGAAATATTTTAACAGCATGTTTTCATGAAATATTTTACGTCAAGATTTTTAATTATGCAATTTTTATTTAAATTTAAAGAAATAATGGAGATTATGCATGTTAGTTACGTATGGATTATGTATGGAATGCTATGCCTCCTAGACGTATCCTTGAGCTCGCGAGAGATGATGAGCCTCGTCACGAGGACTGTGAGAATCAGAGGCAGGAGAGGAATGGACCTCCACCCCCTCCACCGGACATGAATGCCCAGATGCTAGCTGGGATGACGCAGTTCTTCGCACAGTTTGCGGGGAACAACGCTGTGGCAACCAGGCCGACAGGGCCCGAGGCTACTTATGAGCGGTTTATGAAGATGCGGCCAAAGGAGTTTTCAAGGACGACAGATCCCATGATTGCCGAGGGCTGGATCAAGTCCCTCGAGGTGATCTTCGAGTTCATGGAGCTTGGAGATGCGGACAGAGTTCGTTGTGCCACCTATCTATTCGGAGGAGATGCCCGCTTATGGTGGGAAGGAACGTCAGTAGACCTGGACTTGGCTACTCTGAGTTGGACGCGCTTCACGGAGGTATTTTACTCCAAATATTTTACTAACGAAGTGCATTGTAGGTTGACCAGGGAGTTCATGACCCTGAGGCAGGGAGATCTGACTGTTACGGAATTCATCCGTAAGTTTGAGAGGGGCTGCCATTTTGTGCCCCTGATT
>NW_027356655.1:0-773 GCF_012295235.1 Primulina huaijiensis | reverse complement strand
TTTCCGCTGCTATGTTTATGTTAAACCGTTGGGTTATTTTACGAAGATTTTTATACGTTGCAATTTTATTTATTTAAAGAGAATTTTTTATAATTCCGAAAAATTATGAATACGAATTACGGGCCCTCACACAATCAATACCATAAACATGTCAAACTCTGAAAATCTGCATACTTTCCCTTCAATACATGATGGAATTTCATACAAATTCATACGGTACCATTTCTTTGATCCGGTTTCGTTTCTACATATCTCAACATATCAAGAACACATCATAGAATCAAATCTGGTTTCTCTCCAACATCATATTGCCAAATCAAATAAAAACATAACAAAACTTACATCCTTTAGAAGACTATGATGCAAGGAGCTCAAATATAATCTCGGATAAAAAATCAGATGGTTAGATCTTTCACAATTCAAACTCTAGGCTATGATGAAACTTTGAGGATTTCTGAACTTTCTCTCTGTGCTAGCTGCTGAAGAAGGAAGGAAATGAAGACAATACAACATTATATATGCATGGCAAGGCAAGTGTCTTATTTTTCATTCAACATGTCGCACCGCGGGTGCGCTCACTTCTGACCGCGGGTGCGCTTAGCTCACGGCATCCCCATCTAAAATTCAGAAACAGCGACTGCGGGTGCGGTATGTCTTGGACCGCGGGTGCGGTGACCCTACTGTAATTCTTCACGTTTCATGAGTTACAACCGCGGGTGCGGTCTCTTTTGTATTCAAAACTCTACTCTCTGCCCTTACACCGCGGGTGCGGT
>NW_027356654.1:0-664 GCF_012295235.1 Primulina huaijiensis | reverse complement strand
AAAAAAAAAAAAAAAAAAAAAAAAAAAAACCCTCAACCCTAAACCCTCAACCCTGAACCCTCAACCCTCAACCCTCAACCCTCAACCCTGAACCCTCAACCCTGAACATTCGCCCCCAAAAAATTTTTCTCTGAAAAAACACACACTAAAAGCGTGAGAACAAACACACTACATTGTCACTATTCACACCTAACCACCGCCATGCCGCCGTCGCCGGATCCCGGCCGGTCAACCACCCCACCTGAACCGCCGCCTCACGGCGACCATCATACCAAAAAATCAGATCATTCCCTGCCCGTTTGCCCCTCCATTTCTCCGATTGAAATTCCGGCCGTTTCGTCGCCCTCTTCGCCGCCGGTCACCGTTGCTCCTCCTGGTGCCGGCGACCATCCAATCGACTCGCCTCAACCTCCCCGTCATTTTCCCACACCTGCGCGATCTGATAACCCCGCCGTTCCGTCGGATTTTCCGTTTGAAGCCTCTGCAGTACTGTTCACTGCGCAGGCGACTGGTTTTTCTTCGATTCCGGTCGATTCCGGCCACCTTTGTGAAAAAGGGCTCCCGATCTGGCATACCCATTCTGAGACGAAGATATTGCCACCGGAATCAGGCCAAATGATGTTCTCCTCCGGCGGCAATTTCGGATCTAGGTTTTCTGGTACAG
>NW_027356653.1:0-209 GCF_012295235.1 Primulina huaijiensis | reverse complement strand
AAGGTCGACGTCGAATATTTGCCTATTTGGCCTGTCTATCCTGAGATGTCTTCATTCTTTGCTGAATCAGCTTTACTTTTTCAGTCATATCTCGAATCATGTCAGGCCCAAATTCAGGTACTTCTGAGATATCATCCCAGTAAAGAGGAGATCTGCACTTCTTTCCGTACAATGCTTCAAACGGTGCCATCTCTATACTCGTCTGATAG
>NW_027356652.1:0-767 GCF_012295235.1 Primulina huaijiensis | reverse complement strand
CTGGGCACCTTGCCCCTTTGATCAATGGGGCATGGATATTGTGGGACCTTTCCCAACTGCCCGAGCTCAAAAGAAGTTCTTGCTGGTGGCTGTGGATTACTTTTCCAAATGGGTAGAAGCCGAGCCATTGGCTAAAATCACTGAACAGGAAGTATTGAAATTTTTGTGGAAGAACATTGTGTGCCGATTTGGAGTGCCCAGAAGACTAATCTCAGATAAGGGCAGACAATTTCAGGGCAAAGGAATTACATCTTGGTCTCATGAAATGAAAATCACTCGTTCTTTTACTTCTGTTGCCTACCCTCAAGCTAATGGTCAAACAGAAGTTATTAACAGAATTATTGTACATGCATTAAAAACCAGGCTACAAGGCAAGGGAAAAGACTGGGTGGAAGAATTACCCAGTGTTCTCTGGGCGTACAGAACTACTCCCCGAGCACCTACTCAAGAAACTCCCTTCAGTNGGGTAGAATCTTACCCAGACAGCAATGATCAAAGTCGGGCCATGGAATTGGATTTGGTAGAAGAGAGAAGAGATCGAGCAATAATTCGAATGGAAGCATATCGAGGTCGGGTCATGAAATCATACAATAAAAGGGTCCGAGTTCGAAATTTTCAAATAGGGGATTTAGTCATGAAAAAAGATAATCATGCCGGGGATGTTGAGAAACTAGAAGCTCGGTGGGAAGGACCTTATGAAATTACCCAGAGGGTTAGCTCGTGATCTTTTTATTTAGAAGACACGCAAGGACGCTCTCTAAAAAGGC
>NW_027356651.1:0-561 GCF_012295235.1 Primulina huaijiensis | reverse complement strand
GCATTCTGCGGCAAAACCCAATCTCTGACTGCTGCAACTTTCGCTAGGTCTACCACGATGCCACTGCTGGAAACAATGTGGCCTAAGAACGCCACCTTCTCTAACCAGAATTCGCATTTACTAAACTTTGCGAATAATTTGTGCTTCTGCAATGTCTGCAATACTGTGGTCAGATGCCTGCTAAGATCCTCCCGATTCTTGGAGTAGACGAGAATGTCGTCTATGAATACTATCACAAACTGGTCGAGGTACGGCTGAAATACGCGATTCATGAGATCCATGAAAATCGCTGGCGCATTCGTCAAACCTAATGGCATCACAAGATTCTCGTAGTGGCCATAACGAGTACTGAAAGCTGTCTTCGAAACATTGGTGTCTCTCACCCTCCACTGGTGATAACCTGAACGCAAATCTATCTTGGAGAAAATCGAAGCTCCCTGCAACTGGTCAAACAGATCTTCAATCCTCGGAATTTGGTATTTATTCAACTCCCGGTAGTCAATACAAAGCCTCATTGAGCCATCTTTCTTCTTAACAAACAATACTGGCGCGCCCCAAGGT
>NW_027356650.1:0-538 GCF_012295235.1 Primulina huaijiensis | reverse complement strand
TCTTTCGATACCGGTAATGCCAACAACAAGCTCAACAACTCATAAACCAGATCATATCACATCTATACAAATCTAAATAACCTAACTCATACATAGCTGCAAAAACCGATAATAACATATACTGTATCCGTTCTTCGATCCGGTTGCGAATAAACGTTGCTTATAATTTCAAGAACACATAATCTACCTCAAATCAGAATTTCCCCAACACCAATATCTCAAATCATGCAAGAAATGAATGAAACTTACATCATTTTGAAGCTTATGGCATGAAGAGCATGAATCTATATTCGGATCGAAATTTGGATGGCTAACTCTTGCACAAGCTCAATTCTAAGCTAGGAGAATTCTTGAGGCTTCCATGGAGGTTTTCTGAAGTTTCTCTTGGTGATCAACAGCTGAAATGAAGACTCAGCACATTAAATTGTATGGCTAGGACACTTGTCTAATTTTTCCCAAATCTTAAGCGGCGCTCGGGCGGTCACATAATACAGCTCGGGCCGAGATGTTCTGTCCGAAAACTTTTAATGTTATCCCC
>NW_027356649.1:0-299 GCF_012295235.1 Primulina huaijiensis | reverse complement strand
AAGCACCTTATATCGAGTACGATTATCCAAATTTGGGACCTCCTTAATAGCATCCCAACAAGTGTCACATGCATTCCCTATTGATTCTATCTTAGAAACCACCTTCTCAAGACTATGGGAGAACTCATGCATAGCATTTGGGTCAATACTTTTGAATGTGTTTGATTTTGCTTCAAACTCGGTCCTATCCCATTTCCTAGTTGTTGCTGGAACCTCTGAACTTATGGGCTGAGAGGGTAATGGTGAAATAGAGCCCTCGAAAAATGGAGGTTGATACGAAGATTCTTGTCCGTCGCTTT
>NW_027356648.1:0-222 GCF_012295235.1 Primulina huaijiensis | reverse complement strand
ATGTATTTATTTTTTTTACCCTTGAATAAAAATAGGAGCCATTAGGTAAATTATTATCTACCTAATTAACTCATAATTATTCCCTTAACTCCCCACTAACCTGATCACCCCTCATCAGCCGCCCACTCCCCTCCACTCACATTCATCCTCGTGATTTGCTGCTGCAACAATTCGGTAAAGCCATTTTCTTCCTCTAACAAAGATCTTCTTCATTCGGTTGAT
>NW_027356647.1:0-426 GCF_012295235.1 Primulina huaijiensis | reverse complement strand
CAAAGCAAAGCTTTGAAAAAGTTTGAGAGAAAAATCTCAAAGTTTAATAAATTCAATAATAATAATAATGTTTACAATGATGAAATTTTCGTCCATATATTGTTACAAAATCAACAAGATATGAAAATCTAATTACCTAAACAATTAAGACTCTAAAATAGGAACTAAAGATTTTCTCACGATCGGGCGGCGCTCGGGCGCGGGTTTCTACCGCTCGAGCGCGGGCTTTTCTGGACAGGTCGCGCTCGGGCGGTAAAATGTTACCGCTCGGGCGCCGATGCTTCTGGAGTTCACGTTCTGTACAGTGACTTTGGCGCTCGGGCGGTAGACTCTGACCGCTCGGGCGCGGAGGCTTCTGTTTCCCACTTCATCTAACACTCACACAACGATCCTTCCAATCCTTCGAACGCCATGCCCGGCCAGATT
>NW_027356646.1:0-988 GCF_012295235.1 Primulina huaijiensis | reverse complement strand
CGAGAGCTCCAAGCTTTTCCTCTTTTCTTCAACATTTGGTGGTGAAAAATCCGTTTAAACAAATTTCGATCCGAGACTAGATTTGTGCTCCTCTTTTCAATTGCTTCATAAGGATGTAAGTCTTTTTATTTCCTACCTGAAGTGAAGTTTAGATATTGGGGGAATTTGATATGATTGAGATTATGTGTTCTTATGATTATGGTGATAGTATATTTGAAACCGGATCGAAGTAATGATACCGTATGCGATTATTACGATTTTCCAGTATATATGTGTATTAAATTATGCGTATTTTCAGAGTTTGAAATGTTTATGATATTGATTATGATTTGTGATTTAGTATCGATTGTTGTTGAGTTGATCGGTATCGCAAGATTACGCCGTTATACCGTCGAATTGTATCGAGATTGGATATTGAACCGTACTAGTATTGGTTGGAGTTGGAGATTGATCTTGTGATATTTGACATTGCCATTTCAGATTTATATTGATATTGACAAGATTCGACTTCAATATTTCGATCACGATAAAGACTGAACAACGGAAGGTATAATTCAATGTTGAGTCGGGAAGATACAACTCGAGCTAGATTCGACTTGAGTTTCCCTAAATCACATACTAGATGATTCTTACTTTGTTATGCCTTATTTATTTATCTTAAATCATTGAGATAGGAGAGTCCTTGGTAGATTAGCCAAGCCGGATGTTCGATTGTGTCGATGGGCGTAGGAGAAGATTCACTCCTATTGTAGACATTCGATACAGAGGAATGAAGTCTGGGAATAAAAAGTACCGCCACCACGATTGGGAGAGTAGGTGGGACACTTGTTACGTCTTATTCACACCGTGATCCCTAGACTTAGATATGAGTCGAGTCAAAGAATAAGAGTCGAAGAATTTTATCTGTATTCACTAATGAGTCATAATTACTGAGTCATGTGTCATGATTTTGTATTTACTTGCATGACATGCATGTATACATGTTTTA
>NW_027356645.1:0-491 GCF_012295235.1 Primulina huaijiensis | reverse complement strand
AACCAAATTTGTCCAAAACAGAAATTGAAATTAAATTTCGTCTAAGAGACGGTACAACATAAGTCTCTTCCAAATTCAAATAATGACTTGTCTTTAATAACAACCTAAAAGTTCCTATAGCCTCTACTGCCGCAGTTTCACCATTGCCCACATAGATGAATCTTTCAGCATCATTTGGCCGTCGGCTCCACAGGCAACCCTGCATAGACACACTTATGTGAGTAGTAGCACCAGAATCTATCCACCAAGTGTGTTTAGGTACAAAACTCAAATTAGCTTCAGAACAAACTAAATTGAGAAGCGAACCTACGCCAGTTGGCGTACTTGGGACAATCTTTCTTTAAGTGATCTACTTTGCGACAAAAGAAACATCTAATTTCTGTATTCTGTTTCTTTTGCTTCTTGTTGTTTGATGTCCCAACTGCAGCTTCTTTTCCTCTTTTTCCTTTCTTGTCCTTAAAGGAAGTTGCTAAGTTTGCACTTTCGATTCT
>NW_027356644.1:0-3172 GCF_012295235.1 Primulina huaijiensis | reverse complement strand
AATTATTAAAAGTCTAAGTTTTTAATTTGGGAATTTTATATTTAGTTTTGGTTTAGTTCAGGATTAAAACGCATTAATACGTTATATTTAAAGATTAATTTAAAAGTCATCGAATTAAGCTAAATAAAAATATGTGAAAATTCATGTAAGCTTAAATAATTATTTGGGACATGTTACAATCAATGAAATTTAGAAAATGTAAAAAAAGTGAAATTTTACGCCTAGGAGTAAAACGGTCTTTTTACACCTATAAACTAGTAAACGTCATGGTAGTGTCTTGAATGCTGTTTTTTATGTTAATATGATTATTTTCAATGATTATGGATGTTTATATGTTAATATGTCAATTTTAAATGTTTATGGATTTTTAAGACGTTAATATGTTTAATGTTTTATGATTTAATATGCTAAAACGTTTATTTTAAATGTTTATAATTTAAATGTTTATTTTAAACATTTATGATGTTAAGATGTTTAGTTTAAAATGTTCATGGATGTTTATGATTTTAATATGTTAAGTTATAATTTTTAAATTTCTATGATTTTTATACTTTAAATTGGACATTTAAAAGATATGTTGCATGCTTGGTTTCAAAATAAAACGATATGTATATGCATGATTTTTATTAAGTGGTGATAACATGATGAAGGATATGAAGGGATTGTGACTACTACATATTGGAAATATCGTGACGGTTATGGTCCCAGTGGGAGCCTGACGATCGTGTTTTTTTAGATACAGATACGAATACGAATACGAATACGTGATACGAATACGAATATGTTAATATGTTGGCCAAGGCCCAGTTGACGGGTAAGAGTGTCGCTGGTGTCCCAGCCGCCCAGTACTGTGGTTACATGTAGATGGATCCATCGTCCAATACGATTAAGAATACGAGTCACAATCACGATCTGAATTCAACAAACACGAACATGAATATGAATACGAATATGAATATGGATACGAATATGGATATGAATATGAATATTTTTATGTTGATATGATTATGTTTATGAAAAATGTTTAAGTTAAAGTTGATGCATCATTATGAAAATATTTTTATTTAAAGTTTATGCATCATGAAAATTTTTATGAAAATGATTTTGTTTAAAGTTTCTGCATCTTCATGAAAACGATATTTTAAGTACAAGTATTTTTCACTGTTATATGTTTACTGTATTACGTATTACTTGTTAACAAGGATAGGACGTGTTGAGTCTTTAGACTCATTAGGTGTGTTGATGCAGGTGATATAAATGACTATGATATTGGAGGTCTTGATGAGTGACTTGCTGGACTGTCGGTGCACATAACCCGAGGACCAGCGCTTCTATTTCCACATTTAAGTTTATGATTTTAAGTTAAAGATTTTTAAGACTATTTATTTATGGTTTTTGAGAGATTTTTGAGTTGTTTAGTATTGGATATACTTTTCAAACTTATTTTTTTTTTGGGTTTGGTAAAACAGTTTACGATTTCATTTTTGACTATTGCACTTGATTTTAAAATACAAATTGGTTGGTGTTTTATTTTAATGGGTAAAATATTTTAATATTTTCATGTGTTATATGTCATGGCCGAAAATTGAGTGTTTATGNTGCTTTGCATGCTTAAATTTCTAAAATGAATTATGATATGTCACATTATTAGAAAACCTAGATTTAAATGCATGTTGGTTACGTTACAATTTGGAAAACATTCAGATAAAATACCTCTTAGACGTGCCCCTAGTAATGAGAACCTAGCAGAGAACAGTGTGAACCATCAAGGGAATGCACCCCCACCACCTCCGCAGGGGGATGCTGCTACTCGAACACTAGAAGGAATGGCTCGTCTCTTCGAGCAACAGATACAGCAGCAGCAGCAGTTGCAACAGATGCAGCAGGCACCTAGGCCACATCATGACATATATGATCAGTTCCGGAGGCTAGGGCCGAAGGAATTTTCTGGCACTACCGATCCTTTTATTGCTGAGGGTTGGATTCGGTCACTCAAGGTACACTTTCGCTATCTGGACATGGGAGATGCTGACCGTGTGAGGTGTACCTTTTATCTACTTAGAAGGAATGTGCTGGTAGTAGTGACTACTAAAATTCACAAATTCTCATAAATATTCTAGAGGAGTCTAGAATTTAAATTAACCAATGAATTAAGTTTATAAATTAAATAATGATTATTTAATTTAATATACATATACATGTACATATTTTGTATGGTGATATAAAATATGTGTATATGATATTATTACATCATGTATTATAAAATGTTAATAAATACATTATATATTAATTATATGAGAATTTAATTATAATGAAATTATTAGAGTCCTTGTGGGAGAAGGACTCCTAATTAGATTAGGAGTCTCACTCTATAAATATACCATAAGAGGGAATAATTCATAAGAGATTTTTTTCCATAAAAATTCACAAAATTCCTTCTCCAATTGCAAAAAGTAAACCCACGGCCATGTTGAGAAAAAGCAAATCAAGATCATGCAATTAATTTTTGTGAATGATTTGATTTGCTTAAAATAATGATTGATTATGAATCAATTATTTTTCCCCCACTTTCAAAAACTCTCGGCCACTTTGTCAAATAGGGTTCGGCCACTTTGAAAAAGTGAAGGAAAAATTGGCCGCAAGTTTCTTTTTTG
The DNA here is from genome assembly GCF_012295235.1 of Primulina huaijiensis. Classification (NCBI taxonomy): domain Eukaryota; kingdom Viridiplantae; phylum Streptophyta; class Magnoliopsida; order Lamiales; family Gesneriaceae; genus Primulina; species Primulina huaijiensis. Next base: position 518 of record NW_027356644.1, on the reverse strand, counting down.
TGGCGCACCTTGTCTGTAGAGGCCCGTATTTTATACTTGAAAATTTGCGGAAAAATTTAAAATTTTCTCTTTAATTAAATAAAAAGCCTCATTCATAAAATAAATTGGTAAAAATGGTTCAACGTTTAAAGTAGCAGTGGAAGTAAATATTGGTTTTAAAGTAACAACTAAAATAATTTCAACCAAATAAAAAATGAGTTTGGAATAAAAATAGTAAGTACTGAAAATGAGGTCCTCGGGTTCCTACTACTGCCGACCCGCGATGGCTCACTGGTCCCCGCCCTCGGCCCATCCTCATCAGTACCTACAACAATCAAGTCTAGTGAGTCTAAAGACTCAGCATGCATATATCGTAAATAACAAGTACATATATCATAAAATTTCATGCCATGTAAAAATATCATGTCGTAAAATATAACGTGGAAATATCGTGTCATAAAGCGTATCATGAAAATCGTGTCATGAATAATTAAAAATACGTGCATAACTGAACTGAAAATCATAAGTGAAATGTTTGC
>NW_027356643.1:0-341 GCF_012295235.1 Primulina huaijiensis | reverse complement strand
TTGTTGTGCAGACTTGGTTCATTGTAATGAAATAGATTCCCAACGTTGACTCATGTAATAGAAGAAAAGTTTGCATTTTTATTTTCATTTTTTCTACTCAGGAATTATGCTCAAACTATGGATATATGTACTCAAATTAATACAATGTATGCTAATATTCATACTAAATATGTTGTAATTAATCATAGGGGTTTGCATTTATCTCGTAGTAGTGTCCACTCAGGAAAGTATGTTCGAATTCTCAATTTATATACTCGAATTGATACAATGTATGCTGAAATTCATATAAAATATGTTGAAATATATTGTTTTTGTACCAAAAATAGTGGCGTAAAAGACGA
>NW_027356642.1:0-249 GCF_012295235.1 Primulina huaijiensis | reverse complement strand
TTGTTAAGAATGAAGTATTAAAACTATTAGACGCTGAAATTATCTGTAATGACCGAATTTTGAAATATTGTGGCATTAGTTGTGATGGTTTATGACTTTATGTTATGGTATAAATGGTAATGAATGTTATATAATGGAATAGATAATTGATGGGTAGAATCAAAGGTTGAATTTGAGCTAAATAGGTGATGGAAGTGCAGAAAGGGTATGAAAAATGTGGCAGTAGTTGTGGTTTTTAGCATAATGTTT
>NW_027356641.1:0-355 GCF_012295235.1 Primulina huaijiensis | reverse complement strand
AGAATGTTCTTCCATATGTTTCGAACATCATATCCAAATTTCGGCGAAATCCAACAGTTAGTTTTTTGTTTTTAGCCTTCGCAAGAAAACTACTCAGATTTCAGGCGGGAACAACATACATGTGGTTTTTCGTATATAAGCAGGTCAAAAAGACTTCCAAACTCGATCTCCACCGTTCATAATTTATTTGACGTACTTATGAACATACTGTAAAAGTTTAAGCCCGATCCAACGGTTCATTGAGGCGCAAGGAATTTTATAAGGTCGCTGATTTTTCGGTAGATGTGCTGCGTTTTCGAAGTGTCGGTTACATGATTCTTCTATGATTTTCGAATTCTTCATGTTTTTCTTCAAG
>NW_027356640.1:1130-8765 GCF_012295235.1 Primulina huaijiensis | reverse complement strand
TTTTAGATCTACAATTTTCGTTTTTATTGTTCTGGTAAAAACTGCAAAATTTCGGTTCATATTTTGAGAAAACTTTCAACAATNCGGACAGCCGGTTGAAAGTTCAAGCGGTTGGAGTCCAAACGGTTGAAATCTAGACGGTTGAAATGGTTCCTGTTATACAGGAAAAATTGCAGTTGTTTCCTGAAACAGTTTGGTGCTGTTTTGATTTTGTCAATAACCAACACTCTAAGGTAATAATAATTTCTTAACAGTTTATTTGCATAAAATTAATTTAAATCTTTACTTTTACAAAATTAAATTTTATTCTTGGAGTATTTTTTGTNTTGAATGTCGTATAGAACCGTTTGTTGTCAAAAAGTCTCGTTCACANAGGAAAGAAATTGAATAGTGAGTTATAAAAAAAATTAAGAAAATGTTGTAAGAAAAATTAGTGGACTAAGACAATAGATTGACCTCAACATGTTAAAAAAACGGAAACATGTAAGTTACAGAGAAAATTATTTCCCGTAACTTAATACTTTTCCAATTTTTTTATTTTACAAGTCAATTTGCAGTTTTAGTACAATTAATTGCACATTTTTTTTTCCAATTTTGATTATTTTTTTGCCTAAAATTGAAATTGGCCACCGGAAATTATCTAGGCGGCAACCAAGTATGCTGAGTTGGAAAATAAATTTGGGGATTTTTGTCTTTGTTGGAAGAGTATGCGATTTTTTTAAATCCATCTAAGCAAATAAAATAAAAAAGTAAAAACCAAAGTTCACATGTTCTTAAAAATAAAATTAACGAAAAATTAATAAAAATATCCACACTCAGTAACCAAAGCTTGAAATCCGCATCTTCTAGGTGAAATTTGATTTTTATTTTTTATTTTATTTTATTTTATTTTCTTTGGTGAAATTAAGGAAAAAAGACGCAAACTAATTTCCCACCAAAAACCAAAATTCTCAAATTTATTTTCTAACTCAGCATACCCGAATACCAGCTAGGCAATTTTTGATGGAGTAAGTCTCTTGTGAGACGGTCTCACGAATCTTTATATGTAAGACAGGTCAACCCTATCGATATTCACAATAAAAAGTAGTACTCTTAGCATAAAAAGTAATACTTTTTCATGGATGACCCAAATAAGAGATCCGTCTCACAAAATACGACTCGTGAGACCGTCTCACACAAGGTTTTGCCTTTCTGGTTACCGATTTCAATTTGGGGAAGAAAAACAACCAACACCGAAAATGAAAAGGCAAAAACTTATGTGAGACGGTCTCACGGATCGTATTTTGTGAGACAGATCTCTTATTTGGGTCATCAATGAAAAAATATTATTTTTTATGCTAAGAGTATTACTTTTTATTGTGAATATCGGTAGGGTTGATCGTCTCACAGATAAAGATTCGTGAGATCGTCTCACAAGAGACCTACTCAAATAAAAAATACCGGAGGTGTCAGAAATATGGCTCTGTCTGAGTTCATTCAAGTGAGCTACTTTATTCGGATCACCTGCATCTCAAAGTGTCACTACCAGATATATCTCGAAGAATCTTACTCATGGATACAACCCATATTTTCTTCGTTCGAATATGGTAGCATTCATTTCTTTTACTTGATTATATCATCTAAAATATACCAGAATAACTGATCAATGTGAACCTAGGATTGTCTCCCACAGTTCAATGTGAATATCACCAGAAACATCATGATATTCGCAACAGAACTGTATCTCACCCCAATGTTCGAATAGAAGGGGTGGGAAAGCATAGGCATTTGCATTTACTAAACATCAGAAACTTGTGATTTCACTTCATATATTCAGAAAGATTTTTACTTTTGGTTTAGCCCACCGATCAATTAGATTACTGGCTCTGCTTCAAGCCGAAGGAACGGACCTCTGGAGATCTCGCGGGACAGCTCTAAAATTCATTTGCTACCAAGGATGAAGAATTACAAGACCAATCAACAGAAAACTAAAGTAGCTGCGCCATAGATTCAGTTCGTGAGAATTCAATATCAAGCCATATAAATAGCAACAAAATTTCCTACTTGGCCGTAAATCAGACTCTTCCCTGTTTGTTCTGTTCTTATTTATTTTTATATTTATTTATTTATTTATTATTATTTTTTTGAGATCGTTTTTGCTAAAGGATGGAGGGATTGATTGAGATGTATTACATATAATACAAGCAAGATGGTTGAAATGAATGAGCATGTCGGGTGTTCTTTGCGATCACAAGATACCTCTAAAGCAAGAAGGAAATTTTTATAAAATGGCGGTTAGGACTGTAAAGAATGCGTCCATTACGTTGGTGATCAAGAATCCTTTAAGTAGGGGAATTGAAGCCTTTAAATAGGGGAATTATCTCAAGTCATGGTCAAGAAAGGAAATAATTCAAAAGAAGACTGCCACTTTAGTCGTTGGGGAAAGATAACTACTATAAAAGGCTGAGACACACACAAGATAAGCAGACGCAGAAAGAGAGATCTCACATGTACATCAAGGAATGCACAAACTCAGTGGGAGAAAAAAGGATAAGAGAATATAGAAGAAACGAGACTCATATTGTGTTCATTCATTTTATGGAAAAGTGTACTGTAATTCAAACTTGAGTGTATATTAATAAAGTGGTTGTTCTCAAGTGTGCGGTATCGGCGTTGTTTTCAATTAAAATTCAAAAACAACAAGTCTCATAACATAGAATTTAACCAAAAACCAGTATATTATGCCATGAAGAAATTTGTTCTCACATCCCAAAGTACAAATCATAAATCAAATACATCAGTGGAAGCTAAAACTTATCATCATAGAGACAACAAAAATCAAATAATAGCATCACTTCTAAATGTCTCCTTTCTCATCAGCCCAAGATTATGTATGTTCTTCCTCTTTGAGTTCCTTTTATTTTTATCTGAGGAAGAAAATAAGGGGATGAGTTTTTGAGGAAACACTCAGCAAACGGCGCCAATCGTACACGTGAATATCGAAATATACATATATTATGAGTTCAACAGTGACAATTCGCTGAACATGTCATGACATGAGTTAATACATGAGACAAACAGAATTCGAAACAAGACATAAATGGATATCATAAACTGAGCATAAACTTATACAAAGCACTGTTATTCATCTTTTTTATTCATGGTATACTAATCAGTCCCTAATTGTTACTCCTCTAAGGGGACGATGCCATATATCAGTTATTATAACTCACCGCATCAGGGCCTTATCTTATCTTATCATGTTTCGTAAATTTCTTTACCACTTTTAATTTGAATCCTAACAATGCATTTTCGAGATTTCATAGAATAACAAAGGAATCATCCAGAATGAACATATATGGAATCAAAGGACATGAAATAAGTAATGTACGATCAATTTTTCAAAAGCATAAACATCATTATTTTAAAACATATATATAAGCCCGCTTACTTCGATCTCAGCTTCATATAGTGGAAACTATTATTGATCATCTTCCATCATCAACTTCATGGCATAGCTTAAGAATTATATTTCATAAAGAAATCCTTAAGTATCCACAAGTACACAATACCCAATGTATCCACATAAAATACTATTATTTTCAGCGCCCTTCAATCATTATGCCACTACTCTAATTTAACAAAAAGAATGAGTAGATATTAGTATGGAATGGAATAAGTTGGTGGTGGCAATTTGACAAAATGAAATGAATTGGAATAGTAATTAGCAAATTTGGTGGTGATAAAATATAAGATTTATGGCTTGTCTCTCCACTCTCTTTGTAAGAAAAGTGAAAATGGGTTGGGAGGATTTATATAATACACAAAAGTGACATGAAAGGTTGACAATTTAATAAGGAGAAATTATTATCACATTGAAAATGAAAATAAGTTACAATTTTTAAATAATAATAACTTCACATTAATATTGAAATTAGAATAAATCATTAATGAAAAATTAAAATAGTTAATTAACTCAAAAATAATATGTTTTCTTTGAAAGTAGAATTTATTATAAAAATAAATCCTTATTATGTGCACAATGAGTGAAACAAAATTTAGCCCAAAAATGAAATTAGAAATCCTCTTTGACTAAGTGCCCCGAGGATCTATATATCTCCCAAGACATGATTGTTGTTCTCTTTTTTTAGATGGTTGATCAAGAACATCAGGACATCACATCAAAATGTTGCAAAACAAAACAATGAGATAACTAATTTCCCTAAAATAAAAACTCATTGGAAATCAACTGTTACTGACATCGGAAGCCAGAAAAAGCCACAAAGCAAGAACAAGAACATAACTTTAAGTCTGAACTCAAAAAATAGTACTGAAAATTTCTTGGTTTTATGGCCAACCATGGTAATGGTTTTAAAGCATCATTTATTGAATCCAATAACCAACAACCAAAAAAAAAAAACGAGGCAACAACTCTGATATTATCAAGAAATTAATCAGTCCAAACCCACAAAAATTAATTGCTTGAAACATGTAGATAGAGATTAATACTGACTGAGGTTTGTAACAGTGGCTTTAACAGTGTAACCCCGCTGCAGCAGAAGCTTAACCAGCCATAAAGCAATGTATCCCGATGCTCCAGTCACGTACACAACTTTTCCCACTCCACTCATCCTCTGTCGATCGAGTTTCAGCCCAAATTTTGTGCCTATGCGCGCCTGCTTGGTCTTGTTTGTAGACTACCCGCTACCGAATCTTCTTCCCTCCACATAGGAACTGCCATTACATAGGGATGTCAATGGGTTCGGGTTTTACCCAGACCCACAATGGACCCACCCCATCTGGGACGGGTTTGGGCATATTAAATGGGTCATGGGCGGGTCTCGGATCTAATTTTTCAGACCCATCTAGGTATGGAGCGGGTCATGAGTCCTATAATACCCGCCACATACACTCCCCATATATGTGGATATAAATTGATATGCTCGCGAAGATGGTTGTGAGGTGAGGTGGAAGGTAAATAAATCACAGTTTTATTTTGTTATTGTACTTTCATTTTAATTTTGTTACTATACTTTCTATCTTTAAATTACATTTTTTTACAGTTTTAAATTACAATATTATTTTTTCAATATATTTTCTCTATTTAATTTTGTAGGTAATTCTTCAAGTAATTTACCAACTTGTCCTACCATTCTTGATGAAGAGGAAGATGATCATGAAGAATGTGTCTAAAATATTGCTTACTCGCTGATTTTACATTGATCTATTTAAGTTCTGATGAGTTATTTTTGGGGATGACAAGACTTTTTTTGGAGAGCTAGTAACTTTTTTTTAATGTAATTCATTACATCGTGAAAATACTTTGTTTGTTATTATTAAGTATGCTCGAAGACATGAATTAGTTTTCTATTGTGTTTTATTTAGAGACTTGTTTGTTTCATAATTCAGTCATGTGATAAGAAGATTACAGTTTTCATTTAAAAAAAATTCGGGTCTAACGGGTCTCGCGAGTCTACCAGACCCCATTTCGTATTTGGGGTGGGGTGGGTCCGAAGAATATTTTACCGGGGTGGGGCGAGTAATGGGTCAAAGTTTTCTTCATGGAGCGGGTCTTGGGTTTAGCCATACCCGCCCCATTGACATCTCTACCATTACACGGCGTCGACCATACGTGCTAACCAGATTTTTGACATTAACGTGCAACTCTTACAATATTTAATATTATTATGGGCAACTTGTGTATCAGTACCCAAAGTTTTTTAACTTTGGATTTGGTACCTAGTTTTCAAATTTTTCCTAAAATACTCCTCAACCTTAATTTTAATTACATTGATTTTTCTTTTTAAATTAAAGGCCCATCATGCTTCCGTAAAATAAATTAAATCTTTTACCTCTTTGACCAAAATGCTACCGGGTTATATCCACCGTATTTTACGGACGGCTCCTCACAATCCAACCACACGATCGCAACCGATGGTTACAGACGCAGATTCCTTCAGCAGCACTTAGCACAACCCTAATTCGTTTCCTACCTTAGGGTGTACAATAAAAGATAAAATTTTGAAAATAATACATGAGAGAAGCTGAGAGCAAAGATCTCTTTATTCAAACACAAACATTTATTATTACATTGAAACCTCTTGTAGAGGAGGAGGAACTTGCTTAGCTGCTTCTAGTAGCCGAACTTGAACAACACATAAACTTGAAAGAGAAAATATTACAACTTATGATTGAAAGAAATGAGGAAAATGTTCGATGATCTCCACTTCCTTCTTCCTGCCTTATTTATAGAAGGCTTCCTTCGGATTTGAAACTCGCACTTCAAATCTTCATAAGTCTTTACAGCTTGCTTGTGACCATCTGGTGGTTGAGTGGTCCTTTCCTTCTTTTTCTAGATTATTAATCTAGACATCAATTTTTTCCATTCTTTTATTTCACCGCACTGCCAGTAGGAATGCGTTTGAATAAGATCAGCTGTAATTTCGTCCCCTTTTTCTTGGAACATCAGTACTAATGATCGGAGAGCTTTCAGCTCCTTCCTTTCATACTTGAGTTTTCTTTTTAAAGCCTTTAGATATGTAAAATACATTTTCTTTTAGGTTTCTTTCTTGGTGTGTTTTACTGGTTCCAATCTGTCCTTATTTATAGATGAAAATTTCGGGACCAGTTTTCTTGTTTTCTTTATTGGATTCCTTTTTTGAATAAAGTATCCAATGTTCTTCCGTCTTTTACCACTCATTATTCGTGGTTCTTGTGTCTTTTTCCACCGATTATTGGTGGTCCTGTTTTTCCCACTCAAATGGTGGTCTTCTTTTTGTTAGTGGGTTTGGTCACATGTCCCTTTCAATTTTGTCGAGGAATCTTAATCTTTTTGTATCCTCGAGGAAAATGTGAATGTGGTCCTTCCCCACTTGTCCTTGCCTCGGTAAAATGTTTCCGATCAGATCTCGGTTTGAAACCTTTACCGAATTCTGGTTCTTTCTGATTCTGGCATTCAGGGCAGATGTTTTCTGACCATCTTCCTATGTGTGCCATGTTACAGAATTTTCGACGAGTTTCTTTACTTGCCGGCAGCTTGCTATTCCACAAAAGATTTCTTTTCTTCTCGAATAAATCTTCTGCAAAACTTGTGGTTTTTCCTGTCATGATGTTTAACAGGAATGATCCATTTAAAGAGTTTTGGTAAAACTTAAATGGAAACTTGACTTTGTCCATCTCTGTGAGACAGACCCAGATACCCCATGCTCTCCTGGTAGACATGTCATCTTCATTAAATGAAGAGACTAAGGGGGTTTCATTTGTAGGAGGATCCTTTATAAATTTTTGAGAATTTATGTCTGGCCTCCTTAGCTTGATAAAATGAAAGGCTTCGTGTGAGCCTTTTCCTGCTGGTTCTGGTGCTGCACTGAAAAAGTATAGCTCCAAAACATCTCCTCTGGACAAATGATCATTATTTGCCCAAGTCTGATGAACAGCTTCCTGAATCCATTTTGGTAATGCTGATATCTCCGGGAAGCTGGGCGAAGTAGTATAAACTGAGGCAAGAGCCCCAAATTCATACCAGGCTTTGACCTCCTTTGGATATGAATTTTGTTTCATCCATACCCTAGGATATTTTCCTGCAACATCAACTCGAACCATGGCTGGGTTGATGCCAATTCTTGTGTTTAATTTCTCCCAATTCTGTTGGTAAAC
>NW_027356640.1:0-449 GCF_012295235.1 Primulina huaijiensis | reverse complement strand
CATCTTATGGCTTCTGCATCTGAGAATAAACCGCTACAATATCTGCATGGTTGTTCTCCATATGGTGTGAGCTTAGTAAGAACTGCTGCCCACCAATGATCACTGGCATCGGTATACAATACCAGATTATCCTCATCTTGAGGAATAGCCATTTTTGGAAGATTCTTACAAATCTCTTTTAATTGGCATAGTCCTTTTGTGTGTTCATCCGTCCATATAAATCTAGCATCTTTTTTCAATAATGGACTAAACACTTTCCTGTGTTTTGCTAGGTTTTTAATAAACATCCCAACAAAATTAACAACTCCTAAAAAACTTTGAAGTTGCTTCTTGTCTTTGAGACTTTCTGGAAAATTCTGCACTTTTTCCACTATGTGTTCTTGCAGAATAATTCCTGATTCATTGATTTCAATTCCGAGGAATTCAATCTTTCTTGTCGCAATGACTGC
>NW_027356639.1:0-904 GCF_012295235.1 Primulina huaijiensis | reverse complement strand
ACCCATAACATAATCGCCTGATCAGACTAAACCACAGTACTGGGTGGACAGGGACGTATCCACTGCCACATACACGAGATCCCTGTTCATAATTTAACGGGCTGATTGGTCCCCGTTCATAATTTAACGCTTTCCAATCACGATCTAAACCTGTTCATAATTTAACGGGCGGATTGGTCCCCGTTCATAATTTAAAGCTTTCCAATCCTAAACATAATTTTGTCACAAGACATTTAGCATACCTCAAAAACTTAAAATATTTTCTTGCACGTCAAACATTCTTACTTGGCGTTGTGGGATTCGTTGGACTTCGATTGGGGCCGTTGCCGCACTTACTAACATGAATTCAAATGCTTAATCTTCCATAACTTTGACGTAAATATCATGCTTACTTACGAGCTCGATCAATTCCTTAGGACATTCTAAAATTCCCATGACTCGACCTTGTAAATCATTGTACTAAACCATGACATCAAACCTCAAAGCATACTATAAAATTTTTCCAAAATGACAAGCACACGGACCCCGTGCCCAGGTCCGGCTCCGGGTCCGTGTCCGTGCTGAGAAATGTGTCGTGAAGAAGAGGGAATGCACGGACCCCGTGCCTAGGTCCGGGTAGGGGTTCGTGTAGACTCTGCAATTTGACCCTTCGAAGAAAACAAAGGCACGGACCCCGTGCTCTGGTCCGTGTCCCCGCGGTATGAGAAAACCCACGAATTTTTCTGTGCAAGAATTTCTTAACGTTCTAAACTCGGTTGCACGGACTATGAACCGACACCCCGAGACCCATCTTAGCATGCTACTACCCTGACAACATTGGTACAAATACCTCGAAACAACGGCGTTAAACCTATTACAGAATGCAACTCAAAACATGGAGATTGACATCAAATTGTTTACTACG
>NW_027356638.1:0-213 GCF_012295235.1 Primulina huaijiensis | reverse complement strand
TAAAAATGTAGGTAATATTTATTAATTATATTTTTTTAAAAAAAAGTAAAATTTTTGGGTCAACCCGGGGTTCAACCCAACCCGATCATTTTTTTTCGGGTCAGTTATCGGGTCCACCCAATCTGACCCGAACTCGAAAACCCCAAACCCAAACCTGATTTTTTTCGAATTAAATCGTGTCGGGTTGGTGAGTCGTGTCTGATTTTGACACCC
>NW_027356637.1:0-429 GCF_012295235.1 Primulina huaijiensis | reverse complement strand
GCTTGTCATCGCCGCTATCTCTGCATCAGTCTTGGGAGACATAGTTTTGGATAGGGACACGCCATGACACATTGGTAGTGTCCTCTCTTGGACTCATCCATCGAGAACCGCTTCACGATGGTATCAATGTATGTGGACTAGGTGAGACCAAGCAATCTTTTTGATCTATCTCTATAGATCTGTATTCCCACTATAAAAGATGCTTCACCCAAGTCCTGCATCAAGAACTAACTTGCTAACCATATCTTAGTTGATTGCAACATCCCTACATCATTCCCAATGAGTAGAATATCATCAACATAAAGCACAAGGAATGTCACAGCACCCCCATTGACCTTCTTATACACACAGGGTTCCTCAGGATTCTTAGCAAAACCAAACTCCTTGATTGTACTATCGAATATGAGGTTCCAACTCCTAGATGCCTGC
>NW_027356636.1:0-323 GCF_012295235.1 Primulina huaijiensis | reverse complement strand
ATCTATTGTTGTTTTCATGACTCCAGGATATTGTGGGGACCCGGGATCTAACTCAATTATTTTTGGGATTAATTTGATCTTTGTTAGAAAATGTGGGTCAAAATTTTTCTTTTTAATATTAAAACAAATGTAAATAAACCTACACAAGTAATATCTCCATTTTATTTCGACAAACATAATTCATGTCTTATTTCAGTACATTCATACCAACTAGTGTTCAATACCAACTACAAACCACATTGTAGTACATGTCTAACAAGAAACCACTAGAAATCTTATTCTACGCCCGTAATCTCCACGCTATCTCGATCTCTCATCTTTGT
>NW_027356635.1:0-700 GCF_012295235.1 Primulina huaijiensis | reverse complement strand
GAAATTTTGCATAGGAGGGCATTTGAGCTAAAGCCTCTGCAAACGAGATATTTATGTGCAGCTTTTTGAAAATCTCAATAAATTTTGAAAATTGAGTATCCAGTTGCAGTTGCTTTGCTTTTTGGGGAAACGGGAGTGAATTAATATCAACAGTGGGGTTCGAGTTTAGAGACTTACATGTTTCCCTTGCGACCCCGGACCCATGCTTGCATGACTCCTTTTCTTTCACATTTTCCTCAACATCAATTACCTCTTTCTTAATGGGAGATGTCACCGTGACTGCATTGAAACCTTTCGGATTCTTTTCCGTGTCACTAGGTAGTGAACCCGGAGCTCTTGTAGCCATTTGTGTCGCCAACTGCCCTAGTTGAGTCTCTACCCTTTGAATCATTGCATAATGATTTTGCCATCTCATCTCATTTCCGGCTATGTATTTGGCTAGCATATCCTCAAGATTCAACTTGCTGTCTTGTGGTTTGAAACCGGGTGGCATAGAAGGTCCAGTACCTTGCGGAGGTTTAGGTGGTTGCTGAGGAGGCTTTTGTAGTGTAGGATGTTGTGGAGGATTGAAATATGGTTGCTCAACAGTATTTTCTGACTGCATCCACCCAAAATTCGGATGATTCCTCCAGCCTGGGTTATATGAGAAACTGTTTGGATTGCATTGTCGCCGACCATGGTTTCCCACATAATTCACTAA
>NW_027356634.1:0-782 GCF_012295235.1 Primulina huaijiensis | reverse complement strand
CTGGCCTTTGCATGTCTATAAGTTAATTCTTGTGATTATTGTGTTGAACTTAGAGTTCCGATCTTTCAGGGAGAATTTCTATATCTGGTTCCGCTAAGAAGGCCTTGATAGATTCAAGGGCCAGTCACTCATTTATTTCGGAGGTTTTTGCTAATTTCCTCAAGGTCAAGACAGTTGGGCTAGATGTAGCCTATTCAGTAGTATTGCCGTCGGGCGAGGAGATGGCAGCTACCAACGTGGTCCGAGACATAGACCTTGAGCTGCATGGAAATCTCGTATATGCGGATCTTATAGTGTTGCCGATGCCAGAGTTTGACATCATCCTAGGGATGGACTGGCTATTGCGAAACAGAGTTTTGATTGACTTCCAGCGGAGAGCTGTTCTAGTCCAACCGCCGGGAATGACGCAGTTCTTATTCGAGTCGGACAGGTACTTTCCTTTACCGCGCATCATACCTTATGTTCAGGCTAGGAAGCTCATGCATAGAGGGTGTCGGGCATTTTTAGCAACTTTTATATCTGTCCTCGAGGCACCCAGTCAGTCAGCCGCAGATGTTCCGATCGTCAGAGATTTTCTAGACGTTTTTCCGGAAGACGTCTCTGGTATACCACCCGAGCGAGAGGTGGAGTTTTCTATTGAGCTTATGCCAGGTACGGTTCAGATCTCCAAAGCACCGTACCGACTAGCAACGACATAGATGGTAGAGCTTAAGAAGCAGATTCAGGAACTTCTTGAGAAAGAGTTCATTCGCCCTAGTTTTTCTCCATGGGGCGCGCCAGTT
>NW_027356633.1:0-462 GCF_012295235.1 Primulina huaijiensis | reverse complement strand
ATGAGTTAGGAAAGTCGTGTTTTTGGCCGTTCGTGATTTGGTCGAATTTAAGGGTCGTACGAGAATTTACGGTGAAAGGTGCCAAAATGACTCTCGGAAGAGTGTTTTATGTTTTTGGATTCCTTTCACCTATTTTCGTGTTTTGCAATTCTTATGCATGTTTTTCAGTATTTTTGGGGTATTTTTAATCATGTTTAAGCGTCGGTTTAATGTTGGTTCGGATTGGTACGAAGCCATGAATAAAAATCAAGTTGTAGGTCCTAATCGTCTCGTTTTTGTTTTATTTTTTAAGTTTTTGTCAAGTTAAAATTATTTGCATGTGTCACATATTAGAACTAAATCGCAGCGAGCCTGGGAGCGATCCAACTCATCCGGTAAAAATAAGGTTATAATTATATTACGTGCATAAAAATATAGAATGTTTATTTTTGAGATATATGCTATATGTCTTGTGGCCACCTT
>NW_027356632.1:0-433 GCF_012295235.1 Primulina huaijiensis | reverse complement strand
GATATTTGGAGATGTTCAAGAAAAGACATAGAGCTACAACTTTTTCGTTTTTCCATTTTTCAAAATTATGAAGGGAAGAGGCGTTTCGGAGGTGATCTTTGGAGAAGCTGTGCGCAGAGTAACCAGAGTGCACCCGCACTCCAAAAGTTAGTGCACCCGCGGTGACCAGAGTGCTCCCGCGCTCCAAAATATAGCGCACCCGCGGTCTACTGTTTCAGATTTTTGGATGAGATGCCGAAGGCATAGCGCACCCGCGGTGCAAGGGCTAGCGCACCCGCGGTCTATGAACAGTAAAAACGTGTTTTCGAGATTTAAGTGATATAAGAGAAGAGTTGGTTCACTTTTCCCTCATTTCTCTCCTCACTTCTCGATTCTTCACTCCAAGGACGAGCTAGGGTTCTTATTTCCTTCAATTGTTCCTTTGATTCAAGCT
>NW_027356631.1:0-4308 GCF_012295235.1 Primulina huaijiensis | reverse complement strand
ATTTGATCCTAGGTGGTATCAGAGCGATAGATCCTTGAGACTGAGCTGGAAGCTAGTGAGCGGGGTAGAATGCGTTTTCTTTCCTTGCTTGTGATTGCTAGCATGATTTACTGCTTTATATAATACATGTTATTGATTATCTGATTTGATTTAAAGCATGTGTTATTGAGAATGAATCTGAACTGATTCTCGATCAGTAGTAAAATGATCGGAGGGGAAACTGAATTGAAACAGGTCTGTTGGATTGGGTTACTAATCTTTTTGATATTCAGATATGCCTCCTCGAAAAATACAAGAACAGGGTAGCACATCGAATCCTCCAATGGATGTGACAGCGACTCCGATGGAAACGTTATTGAAAAGGTTTCAGTCTTTCAAACCACCAACTCTGAAGGGTACTGAGACATCAGTTGAATGTGAGAGTTGGCTAGATGACATCGAGATGCTGTTTGACTCACTGGAGTACAGTGATGAGTGCCGAGTTAAACTGATTGGGCACCAGTTGCATGATGTTGCAAAGAACTGGTGGATTACGATAAAGAAGGCCTTGGAGCATCGAGGTACGACTATCACTTGGAATGTATTTAAAACTGAGTTTTATCAAAGATTTTTCCCAGTGTCGTACAGGAAAGACAAGGGGGCGGAGTTTGCCAATTTGAGACAGGGTCAGTTGAATATTGAAGAATATGTGACCAAGTTCTCTACCTTGTTGAAATTTGCTCCACACGTGGCTGACAATGAAGAAGCCGTTGCTGATCAGTTCATCAATGGCTTGAATCCCGAGATTTTTACTCTGGTGAACACAGGGCGACCGAATAACTTTGCTGATGCGATGAATAGAGCAAAGGGAGCTGAAGCTGGCCTGATAAGGCAGAGAGGAGCCGTATATGTTCCTCCAGCACCGGGACCACAACAACCACCTCCCAGATTTGACAGTGGTAGCAGCAGTGGTGGAAAGAAAGAATTTTTGAAGGCCAGAGGGAAACAGTTCAAGAAGTCTGGCGGTAGTTCTTCTAGCTCAAGTGGTTCCAGACAGAGCCCGAGTTATACCGGAGTTTACTGCGGAACATGTGGAGGGAGACATTCCACTGAGCAATGCCAAGGAGTACTTGGTAGTTGCCACTTCTGTAAACAACCGGGACATTTTGCCATAGTATGTCCACAACGAGGTTCCCAAAGATCCCAGGGAGCCGAATCAGTCGGATCAGCGGCACAGTCGAGTAGACGATCAGCTGCTGTCCACTCATTTCAGCCAGCACCATCTCAGTCACAGCAGAGGCCTGGAGGAAGCCAGACAGTTGGCCAACCTCCTAGACAGCAGGCCAGAGTATTTGCTTTGATAGAGGAACAGGCTCAGGAAGCACCAGATGATGTTGTTGCAGGTAACTGTTCTTTATGTGGTTATCCTGCTTACGTACTGATTGATGCTTCACATACATTTTCTTCTGAACGATTTGCATTGAGTCATACATTGCCTGTTGAGTTTTTGTCTGCTGTAGTATCTGTCTCTTCTCCTTTGGGGAAAGGTTTGATATCCGTTACTTCGGTTAAATATAGTATGCTACAGTATGACAGACATGAGATTGAGTTAGATTGTATTGTACTTGGGGTCTGCTTTTGGTTGTATTATCGGTATCGATATGCTAACCAAGTACAGAACGACCGTTGACAGTTTCCACAAAATTGTACGATTCAGACCAGATATGTCTGAGGAGTGGAGATTTTACTGTAAGGGTTCTCGAGCCAGAATTCCTTTGATATCTGTTATGTCGATGACTCGATTATTGCAGAAAAGAGCGGAAGAATCCTTGTCTATTCAGTTGATTTACTGAAATCGAGTCCATCGTTGGCTGATCTGCCAGTGGTGTGTGAGTTTGCTGACGTCTTTCCAGATGAGATTTCTGGATTGCCTCCGCTTCGAGAGACAGACTTCAGCATCGAGTTGATACCAGGTACAGTTCCGATTTCTAGAGCTCAGTACCGAATGGCACCAATAGAACTGAAAGAGTTGAAAGACCAGTTGGAAGACTTACTAGCCAAGGGGTACATCAGACCGAGTGTTTCTCTTTGGGGTGCGCCAGTGACTGTTTGTGAGGAAGAAAGACGGTTCGATGAGACTTTGTATCGACTACCGGTAATTGAACAAAGCAACGGTAAAGAATAAATATCCCTTGCCTCGTATTGATGATTTGTTTGACCAGTTGCAGGGTTCTTCGGTATATTCCAAGATCGATCTGAGATCTGGATATCATCAGCTGAGAGTCAGAGATTCTGATATTTCGAAGACAGCGTTCAAAACCAGGTATGGAAATTATGAGTTTATTGTCATGCCGTCTGGTTTGACGAATGCTCTAGCTGTGTTTATGGGTCTGATGAACCGTGTGTTCCAGAAATATCTCGATGATTTTGTGATGATATTCATCGATGATATTTTGATTTAGTCGAAGAATACGATGGATCATGCCGAGCATTTGAGAACTGTGTTGCGAATGCTGAAGACTGAGAAACTAGATGCTAAACTGTCGAAATGTAAGTTCTGGTTGGGACAGGTGGTATTTTTGGATCCTATTATATCCGGAGATAGTATATCAGTTGATCCTAGCACGGTTAAGGCCGTGATTTCTTGGCCGAGACCAACATCTGTGCCAGAGATTCGCAGTTATATGGGTTTGGCCGAATTCTCGAGTATTGCCAAACCGATTACACAGTTGAGGCAGAAGAATGCTTCGTTTGTGTGGTCAGAAGACTGTGAATTCAGTTTTCTTGAGTTGAAGAAGAGATTGACCAGTACTCCGATACTGACTATCCCATCAGATAGTAGACCATTGAGATTATATATGGTTCAAGCCAAACCAGAGCTGATTTTGAGGATTAAAGAAGCCCAGAAAGGTGATCAAAATGAACAGAAATCGATAACGATGGTCAGAGCAGGACATCGATCCGAGGATCAGGTTCGTGATAATGTTCTGTATGTGAATAATCGTCTGGTTGTGCCGAATGTTTCGGATTTGAAACGACAAATATTGTCAGAAGCGCACAGCAGTCGATTCAGTATTCATCCTGGTGGCAGAAAGATGTACAATAATTTGAAAAGACAGTTTCGGTGGAAACCAATGAAAGCTGCTATTGCTGAATTTGTCGCCAAACGTATGAATTGCCAATAGGTGAAGGCTGAGAGAAGGAAACCCGGAGGATTATTACAGAGCTTATCCATTCCTGAATGGAAATGGGATCACATTTCCATGGACTTCGTGACGAAGCTACCGAGATCCTCCCGAGGTTATGATGCGATTTGGGTCGTGATTGACAGATTGACCGAATCTGCATGTCTTATTCCGTACCAGATGACGTACCGACATGACCAAATGGCCGAGATTTATGTCAGAAAGGTGGTTAGATTGCACGGAGTGCCAAAGTCGATAGTATCAGACCGTGATCCTCGGTTCACATCGTACTTTTGGCAGCATTTACAGCAGGCTCGAGGTAAGAAGTTACATCTTAGTACCGCATATCATCCACAGACTGACGGACAGTCGAAGCGGACTATCCAAACATTAGAAGATATGCTGAGAGCGATAGTGCTTGATTTTAGCACTGGATGGCAAGATGCATTGCCACTTTGTGATTTTTCGTACAACAACAGCTATCAGACGAGTATTGAGATGGCTCGTTTCGAAACGTTGTACAGAAAGAAATGTGGATCCCCTCTTTATTGGGATAATATCTCTGAGGTTCCTGAGATTGAACCTGACATAATCGGAGATATGACTGAAAAGTGAAACTGATTCAGAAAAGAATGAAAGCAGCTCAAGAGAGACAGGCCAAAAATGCCAATGTTCGACGTAGACCGTTGGTATTTGAGGCAGGAGACCGAGTATTTTTGAAGATTTCACCTTTCAGGGGAGTTGTTAGATTTGGCAAGAAAGGGAAACTGTCTCCACGCTATATTGGGCCGTATGAGATTTTTGAGTAGATAGGAGATCGTGCCTATCGACTCGCTTTACCGCCTTCATTATCTAGGATACATGATGTTTTTCATGTATCGTTATTGCGAAGATATTCACCTGATGCTTCACATGTTATTCAGCCAGATGAGGCCGAATTGGATGAGACATTGAGCTATTTCGACAAAACGATCCAGATTCTTGATCGGGAGGAAAAATAGCTCAGAAAAAAAAAAACTATTCCGCTTGTGAAAGTTCAGTGGAATTGTCATGGCATTGAAAAGCTACCTGGGAGACTGAGTCTGATATGAGACAGAGTTTCCCAGAGTTATTTCGTTGATATGGGTTTCTGTTTAGTTTCTGT
>NW_027356630.1:0-1812 GCF_012295235.1 Primulina huaijiensis | reverse complement strand
ATAAAAGAAAGAAAATGGAACCCTAGCTTCCCTTGAGCTGAAGAACTCGAGAATGAGGAGAGAAATGAGGGAAAAGTGAACCAACTCATGTATTTAAGCACTTAAATCCAAAAACACGACTTTACTGTTCACGGACCGCGGGTGCGCTATCCCTTGCACCTCGGGTGCGCTATGCCTTCGGCACCTCATCCAAAAATCTGAAACAGTAAACCGCGGGTGCGCTACATTTTGGAGTGCGGGTGCACTGAACAATAGAGTGCGGGTGCACTCTGGTTACTCTGCGCACAGCTTCTCCAAAGATTGCCTCCGAAACGCCTTTTTCTTTCATAATTTGGAAAAATGATTAACTACAAAGTTGTAGCTCTATGTCTTTTCTTTAACCTCTCCAAATATCAGATCATTTGGAGGTCTGAGGAAACAGTTATGCTAAATCTCTCAACATGTGTCACTGGAGGAACGTCGAAACACACGACACACTTCGGGGCACTTTTGGCTTACCTTCCACAATGATTTGAACAAAACTCAAAATAAGAAAGTTACACCACTATGTCTTATCTAACCACTCCAATTGGCCTCATAACAATTGGCTCAACATACGAATTACCATGAATTAAATCGCAACGATGCTACAACAACTACACAACAACTATAAACAACAATACTATAAACCATATATCACAACTCTTAACATCAAAACTATACATAAACATAACCAAATAGTCCATAAGCATAAAAAATCTTAAACCGTACCGTTCACCTGGCTTGGATATTACAATCTCCCCTCCTTAGAGGAATTTCGTCCCCGAAATTGACGTCACTGCGCAAGCAACTCGGGATACTTCTCTTTCATCTCATCCTCTGGTTCCCACGTGGCTTCTTCAATCAACCGGTAATGCAACCCTTGCACTCTCCCACCATATTCTTGCATGTTTTGTTAACAAAAAGACGGCACAAGTTACTTTGTCAACATCTTCCATATGAAGGTAGGAGAAGATGGACTCCAATGACTTAGTCCACTCTTCTGCTACTGCTGGATCGGTGCTTCCCATGAATTCAGAAGGATTCAGACGTCGAAAACGATCATACACATCAGTTTGAACAGGCCCTTGTCTGGGGATCATGGCTTGTGCATGTGCCTGCTCATGTGTAGTCCGTTGCATATCCAGTAATTGTTGTATCTGCTCCCCATGGACTTTCGCTTGTTGTTGGAACAGCTGAGCAAAATCATCTATAGGTCGTGGTACACTGCCCTCACATTCGACCGCTGGGGCTTTGCCCTTAGATGACTCTCCTTCATGTACCTTACGTTTAGGTGGCATCGTCGCTTATCTTAACCTACATATAGATCACATAGACACATAACTTAGCATAAACTATGGGATACAAAGATACTTACTTGCTGAGTTCTCCATGTGGATGAAGTGCAGTGTCTTCCCTATCGAAGAATCGTGGGCTCTGATACCAAATAAAATGTCACACCCTTACTCTATACTTAGCATAATTACCATAATAAAAATAGGGTTTGACTGATATAACTGTAGTATGAAGCAAATCAAACAAGGGGCATCACTTTGACGGTTTATAAAAATTTTGGCATGATGTCCCTACATTCTTGTAAAAACCAAAACTCAACTCAAGCATCAACATCAAAACATATATATAATCGTATTCTTACATACAAACATATTATGTATCATCATACACCTAGACATAAACATTGTAAAACTTGTTTCAAACCCTGACATATTTTCGTACAATACATATGCTGAAGCTATACAATAAGAAGTCCCGATTCTTGTCGAGGTAAGGCAC
>NW_027356629.1:0-548 GCF_012295235.1 Primulina huaijiensis | reverse complement strand
TTGGAGCTGGAATTACCGCGGCTGCTGGCACCAGACTTGCCCTCCCNTAAAAAGAATCGAAGGACAGATTACTTAGTTCAGTGGGAAGGCGAAGCCGAGGAAGATGCGACTTGGGAGAGGAATGTCAACTTATGGCAATTTGAGGATGCCATTGAAAAGTACTTAGAAGCGAAAGGATTGGTTACAGCCCCGACGAGGACGTTGAGTTCATCGGGTGGGGGAGGTCTGTTACATCCGTGATTTACTAAGTCTTTAAGCCATGATGCTTGTGCGGAGCATTGTGGCATGTTGCCGAGTGCATGCGGCATCGGTTGGACCGGATCGGCTAAGTGTATAAACGACTAGCACATTTGGGAGGGTGTGCTAGAGGCAGATAAGTGTTAGAATACTTGGACTTGGTTGTGCAAGCAAGTCAACTCGAGTTGGTTAAATGACTTGGATACGTGTAAGCCTTGAATCTGATGTTTGGGCAGTTGTGTGGACGTTTAGGACACTTGGCCAAAGTCTAGGACAAGTGGCAGGAAGACAAGCATGCAATCTGGCAGCAG
>NW_027356628.1:0-204 GCF_012295235.1 Primulina huaijiensis | reverse complement strand
TTTCTCTGGAGGCCAGGAAGGCTGAGATAGAAGATGAAGTCTTCTGTGAGAATCTTCAGTACTGGGAGAAGTTACAAGAACTTGAGTTCTTGTATAACACTGGAGAGGCTACCACTCCTGAATGGGTGGCAGAGCTGAGGAAGGTGCGGGAGCACTTGTACATAACTGAGTGGATTGACGTCTTTAAGGATGGTCATAGTCATC
>NW_027356627.1:0-444 GCF_012295235.1 Primulina huaijiensis | reverse complement strand
CTCAGGAAATATATTGCGAATCCTTCCCATGTTCTTCACCACGAGACATTGGACTTGACGCCGAATTTGACAAACCAAGAGATTCCGGTCCAGATTCTGGTTCGCAAAGTTAAATTATTGAGAAACAAAGAGATTGGCATTGTTAAAGTCCTTTGGAGGAATCATTTTATTGAAGAAGCCACGTTGGAACCAGAGGATGAGATGAAAGAGAGGTATCCCGAGTTGTTTGCGCAGTGACGTCAATTTCGAGGACGGAATTCCTCTAAGGAGGGGAGATTGTAATATCCAAGCCTAGTGATCGGTACGGTTTAAGATTTCATATGTTTATGGACTATTTGGTTATGTTTAAGCATAGTTTTGATGTTAAGGATTGTGATTTATGGTTTATAGTTGATGTGCGGTGTTATTGTAGCGTCGTTGCGATTTAATTCATGGTAATTCGTA
>NW_027356626.1:0-800 GCF_012295235.1 Primulina huaijiensis | reverse complement strand
CATCTACTCCAAATACAAAGTTTTCCCACATGGGGTCAAGAAGAATTTCAACTTCCGATGACTGCAACAGATAATCATTTACCATAAAGGGTTTTGATCTATTGTTGTGTTCATGACTCCAGGATATTCTACAAAAGGGGCTGGTACATACGGTGGAATATTGTTAGTCAAGCTACTACCTCTGGTTTCAAATGTGCTAGTGATGGGAGGAGCTGTGGTCTGATTAGCTTGATTTGTGTAAGATGGACCGATAACACCAGGTTCCATTCCAGGGATAGATTGATAAACCAGTTCACGTCCATGCATGATTAAGTGGTCAATGTGGATTGAAGGGTGTGAGACTCCTTTTAAGAAACTAATCAAACCTCGGTCATAGAATTCATGCATGTCTAGTAAGTATATAAGAGTGCGGTCTCTTTCATACAGTACATGACCCAATTCTCACTGATATGCTAGATTATCAGCCCTCATCCGTTCTTCAATAAATCCATGAAAAGTTTCAGTTGTTCCAAAGGTTTCAAAATGCTCTCGATACATATTCACTAGGCATTTCAAATCCGAGTTTTCTTTGCTTAATTTTGTTATCTCTTCCTCCATTTGTTTGATGATTATAGTTTGTTTATTCGTTGACGTCCCACTAAACTTCATCATCATGAAAGGAGACATTTTAGTTATGAAGAAAACATAAAAATTAACATATAACATTATAATAAACCTTAGGCTCCTGTCTCTAGACTCTAAGAAACCATGCTCTAATACCACCTCTGTGGCGCCCGGTTTAGGAATTCATAATTATTCCC
>NW_027356625.1:0-542 GCF_012295235.1 Primulina huaijiensis | reverse complement strand
AAATTTCCCTTGAGTCTTCTAAGGCCCGGCTTAGCAGAGGAGTTAAAGGGTGGAGATGTTGAATTTCTATTTTCCTGCTAAGGTATCACCTAGCAGAGGAGTTAGAGGGTGGAGGTGGGGAATTTTTATTTTCATGCTAAGGCCCGGCTTAGCAGAGGAGTTAGATGGTGGAGGTGTTGAATTTTTATTTTCCTGCTAAGGTATCACCTAGCAGAGCAGATAGAGGGTGGAGATGGGAAATTTTTATTCTCCTGCTAAAGCGTCGCCTAGCAGAGGAGTTAAAGGGTGAAGGAGGAGAATTTTTATTTTCCTGCTAAGGCGTCGCCTAGGAGATGAGCAGAGTTGGGGAGGAGAGAAAATTTTATTTTCCTGCTAAGGCATCGCCTAGCAGAGAAGCAGAGTGAGATGTGAAATTTTTATCTTCCCGCTAAGGTATCGCCTAGCAGAGGAGCATAGTTAGGGAGGAGAAAATTTTTATTTTCCTGCTGGCATCGCCCAGCAGAGGAGCAGTGTTGGGGAGGAGAAAAATTTTATTTTCCTGC
>NW_027356624.1:0-631 GCF_012295235.1 Primulina huaijiensis | reverse complement strand
CTCATCCCTCCCGGGATGAACCTTGATCACCACCTTGGGTATATCATCGCCCTGGATTTAATGCTCTCAAAAAATTGGCGGATATTCCGAGTAGAAGTAGAAGAGCAGAAGGAAGTTCTCGGGAGAAGAAAAACACACAAGAAAAAAGGGACCCTTCCCCGAGCCGAGGAGTAATAAAAATGATTTCGGGAGGATCCACCGATGGCGACTCCAACCGGGCTCGGAAAGGCAGAAGCTGGAAGGAATGGTTGGAGGTCGATGGGAGGAAGAGAGACGAGCCAGTCATAAGCTTTGGACCAGACGACCTCAGAGGAGTTAGTTTACCCCACAATGACGCTCTTGTTATTCAGGCCCTAGTGGCTAATTATGACGTGTTGAGGGTATTCGTTGACAATGGCAGCTCTGTTAATGTCATATTTATGGAAGCCATGCTGTATACCCTGAGGGGGAAATCATTCTACCCTTGACCCTAGGCACTGGAGATCTGAGGAAGACTGTGATGACTATTTTTACAATATTGGATGCCCCATCCACGTACAATATTATATTGGGAAGGCCGGCCATGAACGAGATGAGAGCCGTGGCTTCCACTTATCACCAGAAAATCAAATTCCCAGTGCGAGGACAGGTT
>NW_027356623.1:0-341 GCF_012295235.1 Primulina huaijiensis | reverse complement strand
GGGTGCCATAATACCTTTCAGGTCCTCGGGCCCGAAGCTGATGGTAGGATCGGATTTGGGAGCTAGGTCTACTCCCAGGCTCTCCAATCTCCTACCGTGGGCTTTCCGAGCCCTTCCTGAATCACCATCGGTTGCACCACCAGATATCATGTGTATTATACCTCGGGTCGGGTCATTGGCTATTTGTTCGACTTGAGGTCCCTGTTGCTGCTGAGGGCTTGCTCGGCCCCCTTGGTTGGGTCGGTCCTCTCTGGGTGGTCTCTGATTTACCCAGGGGGGTCCTCGACCTCTCCTGCCCTCTCGGTACCTTCCTTCTGATCGGGCTAATAAGTTCTTCATGT
>NW_027356622.1:0-578 GCF_012295235.1 Primulina huaijiensis | reverse complement strand
GTGGTACAAGAAGTTTGATGGTGTAATGAATAATGATGGTTTTCTAAGGTATCAGGCTAATAACTGTTGTTATGTGAAGCTTGATGGTTATTATATCATACTACTGATATATGTAGATGATATGTTGATAGCAGGAGCTTGTCTGGAGGAGATTGATAGACTCGAGAAAGAGTTATCAAAGGAATTTGTTTTGAAGGATTTGGATGCTGCAAAACAAATCCTTGGAATGGGGATCCTTAGAGATCGGGTGAATGGAGTCTTGAAGCTTGAGAAAATTCCTGGAAGCACGAATCAAGCTGATATGCTCACGAAGGCTGTTATCATTGAAAAACTGAAGTTATGTTTGACTTCAGTTGGTCTTCTGGACTAACAAAGGAGGTATGACCTGCTGCACTGATGGTGTGAAGACATGATTGAAATCAAGTCTTCAAGTGAGAGAATTGTTAGGTGAGTTATTATTTAATGGGGTGGGGGACCCACATTAAATTAAATAATAATAAATTTGTTATCCCACATCGAATTTTTCTTAAAATTGAACAAGGGAATTAGTTATAAATAGAGCTCAATTCCTTCAGTTA
>NW_027356621.1:0-474 GCF_012295235.1 Primulina huaijiensis | reverse complement strand
TATACCTTCCTTTGTCATGGTAAAGATGCCACCCTGCACCTTCTCCTTGCTTGAGCCTCTTGGACAGTCCTTGGCAATATGGCCTGCAGTGCCACATATGTAGCATGTATTTGTACGAAACCTGCACTCACCCCTGTGAGGCCTACTGCACTTGGGACACAATGACTTCTCTGGATCAGATAAAACAGTTGGTGCTTTAGAACTCGCTCTAACTTGCCTTTCCCTTGCTCGGCTAACAAAGCCTTAGCCACAATCTCTTTAAATGTCACAGCCTTAGACATATTGATGTCCCTTCTGATTTCTGCTCGAAGTCCTCTGATAAAATGAGCACCCTTGTCTTTGTCATTGGATGCAATGTATGGAGCAAACAGACAGCCCTCTTCAAACTTCAAAATATACTCATCAACATTCATACCTCCTTGACGAAGATCTAAAAATTCAGTCACCTTCCGAGCTCGAAGTGCATCTGGGAAA
>NW_027356620.1:0-340 GCF_012295235.1 Primulina huaijiensis | reverse complement strand
TACAATCTCTATCATAACAGTTCTGAAAATCATAACAATTACAGAAACAGTCCGTTCTTCGATCTGACTTCAATTATACGATGTCTACTGTATCAGAAACACCATATATGATTCTTATTCAATTCTGACAATATCATAATTTCAATTCATATCCAAACGTAACAAAACTTACGT
Source organism: Primulina huaijiensis (assembly GCF_012295235.1). Lineage (NCBI taxonomy): Eukaryota > Viridiplantae > Streptophyta > Magnoliopsida > Lamiales > Gesneriaceae > Primulina > Primulina huaijiensis. The sequence continues at coordinate 166 of NW_027356620.1, read as the reverse complement.
CCAGTTGTAGCCTCTGCTGATAGAAACACAGTACTGAAGTCGGATTCAAAATCTAACGGACGGATCGAAATATAAAGGCGTAAGAAAATCCTTCAATTCTTCCTCGACCTTTCCTCAACCCTTTCTCGTCCTTTTTAACTAAACTGAAGGAATGTCATGTATATAT
>NW_027356619.1:39811-40079 GCF_012295235.1 Primulina huaijiensis | reverse complement strand
AACATAAAATTAAAACATGATTTGTAATAATGATAATAAATTTTTATTTCACAAAATACATTATCACACAATAAGTTTTTGTACATGACACAGTGACTGAACTTCACATCAAAACTTATTATGTATATACACACAAAAATATCATAATACTTTTAATGATAAATACAAATTCAAGTAATTTACTTAAACTTTATTTATCTTTTTTGAAGAAAAATAGGACCCAAACATAAAATTAAAACATGATTTGTAATAATGATAATAAATTTTT
>NW_027356619.1:0-37539 GCF_012295235.1 Primulina huaijiensis | reverse complement strand
CTGTGAGAAGTGCCTGGTCCAAGCAGCGTGCGGCCTGATGTATGCGCAGTAGCTCCCTGTGACATGCCTGCAACTAAGACTCGGACCTGCTCTTCTAGTGACACCATGCGATCTCTCAGCATGGCGTTCTCCGCCTCTGTTGCCTGCATCCTCTCGTAAAGTTCATCGTTACGGCGTAACGATGAGTCTAGAGTCTGTCGCATGTCTGCCATCTGCTGGGACTGAGACGACTGACTGACACCCGATGACCCACCACGTCTACCCGGAGCCATCTCATCTGGATATAAGGTGCTGGCCATCGACCCACACCCGTACATCCTCCCCTTCTTCTTCCCCCCAACCACACTCTTGAACATGCTGTTCACCGACCGCGGGCTGGGAACAGCATGCTCTGATCCATCATCTACAGGGGTCATCGACTCAGCCATGTAGCGCTCCATCTCCTCCTGTGATGTTGATAAAAAATGAATCATATCGATTATTCTTAATGTAAACGTTAATGTGAATAATGATATTTCATAAACTTACGTGGAGCAGGCGTGATCGCGTGTCAACGAACGATCCATCGTCATGTTTCTTCCTCCCANCCATCTCATCTGGATATAAGGTGCTGGCCATCGACCCACACCCGTACATCCTCCCCTTCTTCTTCCCCCCAACCACACTCTTGAACATGCTGTTCACCGACCGCGGGCTGGGAACAGCATGCTCTGATCCATCATCTACAGGGGTCATCGACTCAGCCATGTAGCGCTCCATCTCCTCCTGTGATGTTGATAAAAAATGAATCATATCGATTATTCTTAATGTAAACGTTAATGTGATTAATGATATTTCATAAACTTACGTGGAGCAGGCGTGATCGCGTGTCAACGAACGATCCATCGTCATGTTTCTTCCTCCCACTCTTGTTTCATCTTCAATAATCGAGCTAACACAGACAACAAAGAATGACCGTGTGGATTTCCATCCCAAATTTCTTTCTCAGCAGATTTAATCATTTCGTACAGAGATTTTACAGGACTGTTTGGACTTTGAGGATCATCATTGCCAGAGTCTGTATGGGGATTTTCTTCGGCAAATTCATTCGTTTAATTTTGATTTGTGTCATCGAAGTATGAGTTTCCATGTTCAGTATTACAAAAGTATTGATCAGATTGAATCGGGTCAATGAATTCTTGTTGAGTTGATCTGTTTACGAAACAAGTAGATGAAGAAGGAGCCTCCATATTGAAGTTTGGAAACATAGGAGGGACGTACTGATCACCATGAAACTGCCAACAATAATAGTTCGGTACGAAACCATATCTACCTAAATGAAACTTTACAGTCTCGGCTTCCTCAAAACATTTGTTTCGACACTTCTTACGGTTGCATGGACATCGTAATTTCCCATCCAATAATCACTCAGGATGACTTAGTGCAAATGACACAAATGTTTCAACACCAACACAAAATTCACTACTCAAGAACCCATTCTCCAACCTACGATACATCCAACTTCTATCCGTGTTATCCATTGAAGCCTACAAGTTTTTAAATATGAAAAAAATCATGCATTATTTACAAAATAAATAATCTATTACGCTAAAATTCATAAATCAAATACTACGTTAAAATTCATAAATAAACTACTACGTGAAAATTAATATTTCATATCTTGTAAAGAAAACGCTTTAAAAACCTGATGTGCGCGAAGATTTGCAGATCCACGTAACGTTGGAAGATCACACACCTACGAGCAAATCTACGAAATTATATAGTCTCGCTAATACCAGAGAAGAAAGGCAAAAATCGATGAAGAAAATGTTCGCGAACCTCGGTATATATATAAAATCATAGCGACGGTTTTTTTCATAAACCGTCGCCATTAGCGACAGTTTTTATTTAAACCGTCGCTCCTTGCGACGATTTTTGATACACCGTCGCCGATCTAGATCGGCGACGGTTTATGCAAGCCATCGCTAGTAGCGACGGTAAACAAAACCCGTCGCCGCATATTGCGACGGGTAAAAAACCCGTCGCCTAATATGGCGACGGTCTTAAATATAAACGTCGCCAAAGGCGACGGTCATAAAACCCGTCGCCTAATATGGCGACGGGTTGGTTCGAGCCGTCGAAATATTAGCAACGGTTTTAAATAACCCGTCGCTGAAATAGCGACTGATATGTTAAACTGTCGCTACAATAACGACTTGTTTTGATAAACTGTCGCTAATTTTTGTAAGCAACGGTTGTATTAAAAACCGTGGCTATTGTAGCGACGGTTTTTATAAACCCGTTGCTATAATTGCGACGGTTTTTCCTACAACCGTCGTAATCTCACCGTTTTTTTGCAGTGACATGCACGTTTGTTCAACAAAACAATTTTAAAAAATTAAAAGTAATATTAGTAATTTGACGAGAATGACCAAAATTAATCATCAAGACATATTTATAAGACTATAATTGATTCAATTAAATATAAATAATTAAAATTTTCACACTCTAATATATGTATGACTAAAATCGATATTTTATCTATAATAAATATTTTTATGTCTGAGATTCAATTTAAATTATAATGAGTTGTTTTAATTTTTTTAAAATTAATTAATTCAGATATGAATTTGGCTCGAATTAGTTGGAGATAAAATTCCGGAGTTCGTTCATTTAAGTTGATTTTTACTTGCTGAGTATAGTTTGTCGAATGCTAGAAAAAATACACAAATTGATAAAAAAATATTTGAACAAAATATTTTGAACTCCAGAGTTCGATAAAAATAAACCAGACTATATTTTCATAATTTTGACAAGAAATTAAATAATTTTAAAATTTATTAGAAACAGCAGTAAATAAAACATTATGGACGTGTGAAATACATGTGAATAGTGCCAGTTATGAGTTGTGATTTATAAATAGGGTTGATTGGATCATTGGAAAATAAGTGAAATGAAATCTTTTCTCGAATTATTAATATAATTATATAATAAGAATAAACGGGTAATTAAATTAAATGAATATCATAAAATAGCACATGAATTTGATTTTATTAATTCAACAAGTTATTAAATTATTTTATAATAGAATTTATTGTTTTTAAAATAATTATTCATTAATTATTAATAAATAATATATCTAAATAAAACATATTCTCGATATCTAATTTATATTTTTAAAAATAAGAAAGAAATTATTGTACGTTGTATTAGCATAAGCATTTTGTAATCAATGTTTTATTTAATTTTTGCGGGGAGAAATTCTTGTACAATATTTCAAATAACATTATACCAATAATTGATTGTCACATATATCAATTTTAAATTGATTATATAACTATTTCATAATTCACATCAATAAAATCTCTACACTGACAATATTATAAAAAAATATTTGCGTGTTTTACTTCACATTTTTCTTTCATTGTTAGGACTTTGCTTTTTTAAACTACCTAACCGATAAACTTTTGACTTATTTCGTGGGAGCCATCATTTTCTTTCCTAAAATAAAATACTTTTATACACCAAGTTTGTAATACTTTACAAACTACACTACTTAGATAAACTGTACTAGATAAATATCGTGTGATAGAGTCGATCGAAAAAATGTTGAAAAAAGTAATTAAATTTGTGAGAATTTGATTTTTTTTTTCTCATATCATCAATCGGCTCAAATACTCCAGACGACTATTTATTTATTTATTTATTTATTCATCCTTATAAATACTGGCCATAAGCCAACTAGCACTTGTAACTTAACCTTGAAAATTGAAAATTGGGGTGCACTAATTCGCGACAGTGGACAAATTTCAAAACCTTTCACAAGAAGTTTTGTCAAATGGTCATATTTTTTCAATTAAAATATTCAATTAAATATCATTATTATTATTTATTATTATTATAATATAACAAAAATCCAATATTTGTAATGCCAAAAATAACTTCTACGAAACTGTCAAAATGTCTATCCACTTATGGACCAAATAACTGATACTTAGCTTTAATGCACGAAAGATTGAAGTAATAAATTACGAAATGCGTGCTTTTGCCGGTTGTTTTCTTTCTTTTCTTTTATCTTTTTTTATTAAGAAATATAATATTAAAAACATGAAAATTTATGTGAGATGATCTCATATATCAATTTTGTGAGACGAATTCTCATACCTAATTTTCACTTTAATTATGTATCATATCATGTTAATCATTCTTACAGAAATAGATCGGTGTAACAGTCTCACTAAAGACCTATTCTATCATAATTTATTATCCTTTCCGTCTCTTATATTTATATTTATGTGTATTTTCACACAGATTAATAAATTTATCGAAAAAGTAAATTTTACAAAAAAAATTCTCCATTTTACTCTTCATTTAATGAATGTTTTAACAATTAAACGGAAAAAAAATCAGTAATTAAAAAAAAAAATTAAAGGGATAGATCGGTAAAAGAGTAGAGTCGGGGGAGTATTATTTGTGACATTTGGCTTCTTTAAAATCACATGGACTAAGACATAAATAATGAAACTTCAAATGAAAGTATAATGACAAAGAATGAGTGAAGATGATAAAGAAAACAGGTAGGAAAAACTTAATAATAATGAGTAATTAAAAGAGAAGTTTAATGATGGATTAAGATGTTGTTAGTTAAGGTTTAAGGTTAAGTTAATCAAACCAAATTCAAGAATTCATTAATTAGTCTTCTTAAAGTGTACGCTTTTGGGTTCTCTAGGTTTGGTTTATCGATGTTCCTTACGTTCTTAAGGAACCAAATGACAAAGATGTGTAAAGTCTCATGTCTCTTATAAGGTACTGAGTTCGAGATTTAATTGTAACAAACTCTTCGTCCAACGAAATAAAAATGACAAAGGCGTGCAGATATTAATCGCACTCGAACAACTTTCAAGAAGATTATTTGTATACTAAGGCATAATTTGATATACATGATAGGATAAATGTGTGATATATAATATAATGATAAGTACTTAATGATAAATAAGATGAATGCTATTATATTTAATTCTTGGTATGATTTTAATAAGAGTGATTAAATTTATATATTAGATTGTAATGACAAAATTAACATTATCGTAATAAATTTTATAATTTCAAAGTTGTTGCTTGAGTTCATATTTCTTATCTGTTCATGCGTCGACAGTGCTTGCATGATTGATTTATTTTTACCTAATTTTATATATTATATAGTATGATAATTGAGCCCTTGATTTTGTGAGTCAAGTCAAATATCAATTTTTAAGGTTAATAGAGTGATACTAATAATTTTATTGAGATTTATAAAAAGCATTTATATTATTATCTCGAGTTCATTTATATAATTATCATATTATATAATATATAAAAATAAATAAAAATATTTATTTGATTTTAATTTCTACCTACTAGCAGATATTTATAAAAATCATTTATAGGGTTTAGGATTTTTATATATTGAGGGTAATTAAGTCATTTGTGGTGTTTTTTATCGTTAAATTAAAATTATCACATCTCATAAAAAAGATATTTTATCATTGTATAAAATTATTTATCATAGATCCATGATAATATCACGTGCTTTCTAAAAAAATACCAAACGTGGGATAAGGAGGAATATTTATCAATCGCTCTCTTATCTAGTGTACCAAACTATACCTAAATGACTAAGGAATTGTTACACAACCATTCATCAAATTTGTACTCATGCACCATCATGAGAGCTGAAATAATGAGATGGAATGGCAATTGATGTTTACTTACATAATTATTCATCCACCATATATTAAATCAACTAGAAGGCCTTCACCTGCCATATACTTAATTGTCATATAATGGTTCTTGATTGACCATTTTCCATTAGAGGCTTATAATTGTGATTATTATTATTATTTAATGGAGTAGACACATATAAATAATGACAAAAACTTGTGTGACACGGTCTCACGGATCGTATTTTGTGAGACAGATATCTTATTTGGGTCATCCATGAAAAAATATTTCTTTTTATGCTAAGAGTATTACTTTTTATTGTGACTATCAGTAGGGTTGATTCGTCTCACAGATAAAGATTCGTGAGAACGTTTCACAAGAAACCTACTCAATAAATAATCAACTACGATGTCCTTTAAATGTTGGGTCCCTGCTCTAACATCTTGCCTACGCTTCGATTTTATGTACATTTGATATTGACAAAAAGTTATAAATCAATTTGTGATTATACTCCTAAATCTATATTTTTTTACATGTGATCAGTGTTGGTTCAGTTTTCTCAGGTGAGCCAAAAACCATTATTGAGATTGATCAAGGTTATCAATGGCTTCAAATGTCTTTGGATATATATTCATGTCAATGAGAAATTTATATACCAAGTGGTAAGGGAACGTTAAGCTTGTTTGGGAGTTGGGATTCGGAAGGAAAATAAAGGAAAGGAAAGGAGATTTTAAAATTTGGTTGTTTGGGAGATTTTGAAGGAGGAAAAGAAAGAAAATATGCTTAAGACAAAGAAAAGTTTCCTTCCAAATATGGGTGGAAATGGAAGGAAAACTAAAACTGTTCCCTTCCCTTCTTTTCTCTGATCTTCTTTTCTCTTCCAAACTAACCCTTATAGTTAACTACAATTATTGTCAACTCCATCGAGTAATATTTATATTGAGGGAAAAGGAAATTAAAAAGGAGAACTTGTGGAGATCAACGAGTCATAGGTTGCGTTTGGATGTATGTATTGAAGCTAATAATTCCAAATTCTAATAACAAATCGATTGATTTGCTTAGCTAAATTCAGTTGACAACCGATTTCGAATCTCCAACAGTTATTTTTTGAATTATTATACTGGATTTCAGATACATCATATCAAACACGGAGTCATGTCAGATCCTTCGATCAAATATTCCCTCAAATCTAAATTTAAATCCTCTAATCCAACACATTAAATATAGAATAGTATAGATTATTATGCGATTTCTAACCAAACTGAGCAGAAGCACTCGCTCTCTCTCGGTCACAACAATGGAATCGCCTAAGCCCGAAATTCCCATTGTCATTGCTAGAGAACTATCCTTAAAATGATTAGTGGAACTTAAATTGGTCGAGTGGTGTTCCTGCTGCTTCTGCATTCTTGCAATTTACATAGATTTGGTGACTGCACATTTGCACCTAATATACTCAAAATCGAAATAATTGTTGGCAAAACTTTGATTACGAGCTAGGATAGTACTAACATTTGTTAAAATTCCGTAAGATCGACCGTTTACTGTTTTACCAAAAGTTATAATTGGTGGTAACGTAACTCAAATATTTAAACTGTATAGTAGTCGAAGCACAACAGTTCGATTGCTTTTGTAACATGAATAATTATTGCATCCTAATAATCAACTTCTCAATAATTACGCTCCTTGCAATTCATGAGAGTTCAACTAGTGACCTTAGTTCTGATACCAATTTCAAGATATATCGAACGTTTGCTGCTTTACCAAAAGTTATAGTTGTGGTAACAGTACAACTTAAATTTTTTAAATTGTACAACAACCAAACACTATGTGATCGTATACTAGCTAGCTTATTATTAATGAATATTTGTCCAAAAGAAATTCATGAAGGTAATATCGCACTTATTCCATGTTTGCAAATGTTTTTTTTTTTTAAAAAAAAGTGATTGTAGTGTTCTTCTTTATAAGTTTGCAAAACTTTGAAAAAGAAAAGTATGTAATATTTATTTAAACATTTACAAACACTAACTTAATCGAATGTGTAGCTAGCCAGATCACTCACCATTTATAATTTATTTATATTAACGGAAGACCTCGAACCCTAGTACTACGTTAAAAAATGTTCCTTCCTTAAACACGCATCGTCACTTCTATACTTTTCCTTCATTCCAAATATACTTGCCTTGCTCTCACCATTAATCTTTCTGCCATCTCAACTTATCTGCCTCATGATTTGAACTTCAACTAATGATCATTTGTCACATTTCATCAACTAAACCAGACGAGCAAAAATGTCGGGTGACGGGTCAGGCCGCTCGTTTGAGTATACACCGACATGGGTTGTGGCTGTTGTCTGTTTTTTCATTGTTTCCATCTCATTTGCTGCCGAACAGACTCTTCATCGACTTGGGAAGGTATGTGAATGCGGAACCAGATCATGTATCTACGACAGTGATACAATTAGTACAAAAATCAACATATAATAAGCACTTTTTGTATAAACTGCAAATTTGCACGCATTTTTCGATCAGCAACGGAACCATTAAAGATTTATCATGCTGCCTAGATAACTTTGGTTTGTGAATCAGTTCTTTAGGCGCAAGAACCAGGATGCATTGTTTGAGGCTTTGCAAAAGCTAAAGGAAGGTTTGTTCCCCGTGTGTGCATGTACGTTAATTTACATATACATAAAATTTTCTGGGCAGTGGCTAACTTGAGTATAATTTAATCTATGAATTTCACAGAGTTGATGCTTCTGGGATTTATCTCCCTTATGTTAACGATGTTTCAAACTCTGATAAGCAATATTTGTATCCCTCGTAATCTCGCCGAGGTCATGCTTCCATGTAAGTTGGAAACTCTTCACGCCATCAACGGAAGGAGGCTTTTGTTCAAAGAAGTTCTTTCACAAAGCTGTCCAAAGGTATACAAAGTTACACGTCTTGTTCATTTGTGTATCTGATATTTACAAGGAATAATTTGAAACGATTTCGAAAATATTAATGTCACGTCCAACTCTCGATCTTAACAGAAAAACGACACACATTTACTTATGTATTCTTTTTATCACAGGGACAAGTCCCATTTTTGTCTTTAGAAGCGTTGCATCAGCTGCATATATTCATATTTATTTTGGCAGTCGTTTATGTAATCTTTTGCGCCTCAACTATGGCTCTTGGCGGAATCAAGGTATAGATTTTTCCCTCATATGAATGCGTAAATCTTGTATATTATGCAAACTTTGACGTATATGGAAAACATATATACTTTGTTTTACAGATCCGTGAATGGACGCATTGGGAGCTCTCAATAAGAAATGAAGCGTCAACACATCATAGAAGTAGCTAGCTAGACGTTTAGCGTAATTTTGTTTCATTTTTCGAAAAACTTTCAAAATTAATATTATTTTCATAGGGTAGTTCAATTTTTCACCCTCCAAAAATACTCTATATTATATTTTTTAGCATAATATAAACTATTTCATTGGAATTTCGTGAACGTAGGTCTTAATCACATGCGGGAATTTATGGAACGAGCCGGCAACTATTGGAGGAAATTTCACGTTGTCAGCTGGGTGGTAAGTTTCAGTCTCTTTTTGGAAAATTTAGTTTTAATTCTATGATATGGGATATTTTTTATTTCAGTTCCTGAAATTAAAAATCCAAATATTATATTATATATACTCAATTTAAGTTGATTGATACTCAATTTAAGTAACTTGGTACCTGAAATACATATATTTATACCTTATTTTCAACAATATGTACCTTATTATCTCAAAAAATGTTAACATTTCATACCTAAAAATTATAATTATACACATGATTTGATTCAGTTGATACTAAATATCAATGATTTGTACCTATATTTATTTTTTACTTTTCTTGTCTTACATATGACATGAATAATATGTACAATTAAAATGTATTAATAACCGAAACTCCTAATTTTTTGCCATAATTTCAATGGTATGTTCTTATTTGGACTTAAAAATACCATGAAGCTGAAATGATAAAAATATATGGGTCTAGAGAACTAAAACTAAGTTTTCTGACACGAAGACTGAATCCTAAACTATATTTGATGTCAGAAACTGAATCTCAAATCCCCTTATTTAATTCATAGTGAAATAAACTGTGTGCCTCACTTTCCTTCACTTCTTTGGTCTCAATTTTCTATGCTCTTTCACATGTTTCGCTGCCTTAGTTCCACTTCCACCTTTTATTTCGTGCCAAAAATGGCTCACCTTTAAAAATCATTAAAAAATGGCCGATGTATTAGAACCAAAAATATATAATAAATTTTTCTAAAAAAATACTAATTATATCCAATCATTTCTATTTGGTTTAACATTTAATTTTATTTTCCAAATTAAACCAAATTAAACTCCTAAAACTTCCAGAGAATACATTATACTATAAAGCCAAAAATTGTTATGGGACCAACTTTGATGTTGGAATATAGAAAGTACCAAAAAGGTGTCAACCCCATGAAACGTAAGTGAATGAAAATGATATTGTGTGCGACGAGGCTCATTCTATGTTATACTCGAAATATTACTGATCATGATGTATTTTTATACATGAAGTGGACATGATCGTTTCAATGAACCCCACATGTTTTGTTTTGGATTCAGATGATCATATAAACATCATGTATAAAAATACACCGAGAATAACATTTTCGCAGTAATATAATCCAGCGTGACGAATCTCTTGGTCTACTGATATAATCTCTCCCTTGCTCGGTCCTTGTCATAACATTAACTCCCTCACCCAGTTGTGTTAAAAAAAATTGACGTTTTGCCATTTCTAAATATCTTGTCCAAATTCAACTAGTTTCACCCAAGTTAATTTATCTGTACAATAAAACACTGCACTTAATGCATACATTTCCATTAATCTGTAACACCTGTTCCTTTTGCAGGTAGCATTCTTCAAACAATTTTACGGATCGGTCACTAAATCAGACTACCTAGCACTACGACAAGGATTTATTCGTGTAAAATTCCCTAGCCATGTCCATTTTTTTTCTTGCATTTTGATAACCTTAGATTCGTTAAATTAACATCTGTTTCTGTTTCTTTTCTTGGTGAAGGAACATTGTCCTAGCCACCCAGATTACAATTTTCACAAGTACATGCTGAGGACATTAGAACACGATTTCAAGAAAATCGTAGGAATAAGGTTATAAAAATAATATCATTAATATACAAGCTTGAAACTTATGCTGATACTGGGAAAATGATATTTCAACAGCTGGTACTTATGGCTCTTTGTTGTGATCTTTTTGCTTGTGAACATTGAAGGTACTTTAAAGATTCTTTTTCCTAGTTCAATAATGTTTTCCGAGTTAGAGTATTGATAGGTAGTCGTTTTGTGCTTGTAACGCCCCCCATCGATCCATGGGAATGATTGGATAAGTTTTATAAGAATATATAATAGATTATTTAAGTCGCTATTGAAATCCATTGTAATTCGTACAGTTCAGAGTGATGTTTTTTCAATCCTATCGGCGGACGTGACGGAATCTTGGCAATGAATCTAACATTGTGCACTGAATCGATATTGCAGGATGGCACCTATATTTTTGGCTATCATTTTTACCTTTAGTTGTAAGTGACACAATTCTTGGTTATTACATAAATTTACTGAAACGGGCTTCAATTGTCTAAAAGCGCCATGCACATGTTCTTGTGGGGTGTTTTTCTGTAATATTTTTCAGCTGCTGCTTATCGTTGGGGCTAAATTGGAACATATCATCACAGAATTAGCAAATGATGCTGCACAAAGAGCTGATGACACTGAAGGGACAGGAGTGAGGCTTTCCGATGAACTGTTCTGGTTCCATCAACCGGCCCTCGTTCTTTATTTGATTCACTTCATTTTGTTCCAAAATTCTTTCGAGATCGCATTCTTGTTCTGGATTTGGGTGAGTTGGAACTATATTCTTTCACCTCCATATTTCAAGAAAATTGTTTATTTTCTATAATTTTGGCACAAAATTCTGGTAAAAGTTGCTGTTTTTTCTTTCCAGAGCGCATATGGAGTCAGGTCATGCATCATAGAGGAGTTGGGATTCATCATCCCTAGAATTGTCGTTGGGTATAGAATCAATCACTTGTATAAAATCAAAAGTGTCTGCATATACTCTTGCTCATGATCCTTGGTTTGCAGGGTGGTGGTTCAAGTTCTTTGCAGTTATAGCACTTTGCCTTTATATGCATTAGTCTCACAGGTAAACCAAAAGCTTTTCACACTTTGTGTAAAAATGGAAATTTTAATATATTTTAAAGTCAAGGACCTTGTGATCTATATCTTTCTTTTAAAAAAAGGATTTCTTTGGTGGACAAAACAAAAAGGTCTTTATTAATTGATCAAAACATACCTCTGGCTGGCTTCGCAACAATTTTGAGATATTGGAGGTTTTGATTTTAAATAAAGCGAAAATCCGATACATATACTTCTTGTTTCTTGGAAAGCAGATGGGCACCATGTTTAAGCAGACCGTTTTCGATGAGTTTACTCATGAACTCATTCTGGACTGGGCAGCATCATCACATAGGAGTGCGAACAAAATGATAGTTGAATCAAGCAACAGTCCCATTTGCGTTGCTCAAGAAACGGCAGCAGCTGCCGAACCTGTGATTGAACTTTCTCGTCCAAACAGTTCTGGGATCGCATTTGGTTGGGACAAAGATTAGTCATATGCTGCTGCACCTTAGTTTCTTAAAGTTTATCTGCTATTTATCGTGCCGGAAATAAAAATGTACAGAAAATATGGGCTAGAAATGGGAATTCTGATGAAATATGTCACAGACTTACAGATTTGGGATTAGTAATAAAGTTTTATTCAGTCTAATCCTTTCATGTTAGTACAATAGAAAGGGATAATAACAGTCCCCTTTCATACTGAAATCATTTACAAAAAGTGATGTACACTAAGCCAAAGTTATGGTACAGACGCTACAAAACTAGGATTCTGTTTTTCAACTGTAATATTATTAAGCTCAAATCTGCTGTCTATAATGGCAGAGCATTGGCTGTTTGACTCCGCCGTTCCAAGATCTTTCAATGTTCTTTTAGCATAGATGGTGAAACCAATGGCCGCGATTATTGCAATCATGAAAGAAATAACATTATGAATCACCTCCACTGGAGTAAGGTGATGGTTGCCATACTGGACATCTGTTAGGGTCCTAATAAGCCGGCCACTGCAAGAAATAGCCCCAAAACGATACATACAAAGATCCGTATCAAAAAATTGAAATACGAAGAAAAGAAACAGTTGCACACCATTTTCAGGAAAAAGGAACGAATGTAAAGGTGATATGACCTGTAGATGTAAAGGAAGGCTTCGGGAATCATCCCAGCAATTGATCCGCAGAAATAAGGCCAGCATCTCATACTTGTTACCACTACCGCGTAATTGAATATCGTGTATGGGAAGGGAGAAATCCTAAAAAGAGCAACAACTTTAAATTGATGAAACCAACTTCCTTCTCCAACCAATCTCATCATGGCAGCCTTTTTAGGCCATCTATTCAACCATTGCTGCAGATTCATCAAGAGAACGGAGAATTTGAGTAGAATGGCGTATAATGAAAGGTCAGCATAAAAAAACCAAAGCCTATATATTATGGATACAGTAACAAGAAACAAAAGCGGAAGCTGACTATTTCTTACATGAATTCTGGCATGAAATAATAAACCGATTAAGTACGGTAGGATCATTCCTATGGTTGTTCCAACCATGATTATGACAAATCCAAAGCCATATCCAAAAAACATCCCAGCTAGCCACATGGAAGGACCAGAGGGAATTAGAAACACAGGGAACAGAGCCAAAGAAGCTAAGAGTACAAGTGCAAGAACTGGACGACCAAATGCAGTGGCTTCCCATTGAAAGATTGGAAAAAGAACCTAGCAAAATAATTGAAATACAGATCAAGATACACAAGAAGTCGTATTTCTATAAAGATCGAGTATAACAGTAAATAAACTGGAAAAAAATATGCACTTGAAGACAAATAAAACAGCCAGTAACCTTCTGTATAAGAAAGGGCATTCCCCATTTTAAGAAAACAAGGAGAGTAATTATCAAGATTGAACACCATACTGCTGCCTTGATCCACCACAAAAGAGATTTTTTCCTCGATTGTGTTTGAGATTCAAAAGTATTTGCTTCAGGCGTCCTTATTTCGTTGGCTATAACGAACTTTCTATACCCACTGCTGTCCCTCACTAGGCTGCTGGCATGTTTTGTGTCCAACTCTTGGTTTGAATGTGGAATATTCATCTAGACACCTGATGTCTGCAAAATACGAAAAACTGGGAAAAAGTGTTAAAACTGCTATGGGGTAGAGAAGTTATCACATTAGCACAGTAAGGCATATGTATCTAAGCAAAGAATAAAATCTGGCAGCAACAATATCTCCTAATGTATTTACCTCACACTTTTTATGACACATAATGTGAAAAGAAACCACCAAGGGGATACCAAAGAATTCATTTAGATTGAAACCTGACCTGCCACACACTCTTGTGCTAATGATGAAAGCTAAATAAAACCATTGAGCCTGAATCGGAAGTCACAAGAAGAACAAATACATCAATAACTGAAGCATATATCATCCATCCTATTCTTAAAAGTATTCACCGAACCTCTGATAAAACCAAAAAAGATAAAGATAAATAATAATAACGATAAAAAGATTTAAGACACATTTACCTTCTGCAGATCAAGGGTGGGTGTGTACGTGCTCAACTTCAAAAGGCTCCAACTTCCCGTCTTTGATGTCCAAACAAATTATACACGAACTGAAAGAACAGATTGGGATGGAATATATAAATAAATGAAACAAACAGAAAAGAAAAGTTGAACGAGGATAAGTGAAATCTCGCCTGATCACCACCTAGTTCTTCACCCGCCACTCGAGCTTACTTGTTGGGTTTGTTATATTTTCCTCTCCTTATACTTTTATTCTTCTCAGGCTGATTAATATCGTCGAACCATTAGATAAGTGAAAATCTTGCTTTGTGGATTTCATAATTACACGAGGAAAATGAAATTTCGAGGTGGACAAAGTAGGCTCCTTTCGAGCCAAGAAAATGGGATTTGTAGGTGGCGTGTGTTGTTGGATTTCACTCCATTTTTTCTGGCAGTTGTTTTATTCATCTCAAAATTTTATGTAACCACACAGGCCTATAGGTACTAATTCGGATATTCGATTAGAAATTGCTTTCTTGTTTTATGCTAAGTGAGTACGACGTGTGTCCTACAGGCCACTAGAAAAATAAGCAGAGGCTATGAAGTTCAAAACTCTCTGGATCACAAATAATCGAACCGTATATGATTCAAAATGTACTCAAACTCTCGGACAGTCATCTCTCAAGATTAGCCAAAAAATGTCAATTTTCCACTCAAACTTTCTATCCCCGACCATGAATTTCCTGCCATTTTTCGACCTTTTAAATGTATGCTCAATAAATTCTTTTTTCTAAAAAAAGTGTACTCATTAAATACATGGGTATATTATTAATGCATTATATTTTTTAGAAGAGTAGGTCCCTTGTGATATGGTCTCACGAATCTTTATCTGTGAGACGGGTCAACCCTACCGATATTCACAATAAAAAGTAATACTCTTAGTATAAAAAGTAATATTTTTTCATAGATGACCCAAATAAGATATCTGTTTCACAAAATACGACCCGTGAGATCGTCTCACACAAGTTTTTGTCTTTTTAGAAAACGAAATACTTTACTTTGAGCACTTCTCGTGTGAGACGGGTCGATTAGATCTATACATGCAGTAAACGGTAATATTTTTTATCAGACGGTCTCACATGAATTTTTGTTATAGTTGCTGAGAAAATAATTGAATACAAAGGATTATATAAAACTGTACTGTATTTTATATTTAATTATAATAATTTTATCTTTAATTTATTTAAACTAATGTTGTTATTTTAACAATTTTACCATCCACACTAATTTCTTGATATGAAGAAACAACAATAAAAATAAAAAACGAGAAACTCGTTCTCCCAAATGGACCCTTTCACCAATTTCAAGTGGAGTAGGTCTTTTGTGAGACAGTCTCACGTATCTTTGTCTGTGAAACGGGTCAATTATACCGATATTCACAATAAAAAATAATACTCTAAGCATAAAAAATAATATTTTTTCATAGATGACCCAAATAAGAGATCTGTCTCACAAAATATGACCTGTGAGACCGTCTCACACAAGTTTTTGTCTTTCAAGTGTTAATTTCCACATATCTAGTAGCCAATCAAAGGTTTTTAATTTCCACTTAAAAAAGCAGAGCTACAGGCTACTGTTTCATTTCAATACCAAAAATTCGAGGTTAACGTATAGATGAAAGATAAAATGTAAACAAAAAATAAAACGTAATAAAAATACGTTCTTTTCAGATGACTTTCCTTTTTGAACAATCTTTGAGATTATGCTTGTTTATTTATTTTTTTTTAAATACAAGCTTTCTATATTTACCAATTTATCTCACAATTACTATTTTTAATAGAAAAATTTTAAATTTAATCAAAATCCAAATGTTTTAAATATCAAGTAAAAAAAATATTCTTCCATTTTTCTATTTTATTTAGCAAGATATCCTTAATTTTTAATATGTGTTTTAACAAATGATTTGATCTACATAAAACTATAAAGATAATAGAATAAAAAATTGGCAAAAATTTGTGTGAGACGGTCTCACGGGTCGTATTTTGTGAGACAGATCTTTTATTTGGGTCATCCATGAAAAATATTACTTTTTATGCTAAGAGTATTACTTTTTATTGTGAATATCGGTATGGTCGATCTGTCTCACAGATAAAAATTCGTGAGACCGTCTCACAAGAGACATACTCTAAAAAATTTGTCCTACATACACTTCACTACTATGCTGCCACTATATATTTTGTTATTTTTTTGAATGAACTGTAGTACTACGATAAAATCTATAGTATGCAATTGCCCACATAACACTTCATGAAAAAAAATACAAATGGACGGATTGACAAAGCAGATCTTTTCTTAATTTTTTTTAAAGTCCAAAAAGGTTGCGGGAAATGCAAATAATTGGTCAACAACTTGGATAGTCGAGGAACCAACTATGGGCACAAAGTGGAGAAGGATAAAACAAGATCACCAGATCAAAGCATTTGCAAGGAAGTGGAAGAATGCCATTTGATGTTACAATTAGTGGGGCAAGTGGTGACTGGAGGAATCAGTCAAGTAACCAGTCCTTTAAAGGGCAAAAACAATACAGAAACAAGACAACAATCAGAGCAAATCTCTGAAATTTCAGCCTACAATTTTAGTTCCAATATGCAAATTTCTAGTTTTTAGTTATAGTCTAATATTTAAACATAACTAAAACATATGTGTGATCTTGATCTTTATCATCGACTCCAAAGCATTTCTTGTTCTTCCTCGTCGAATTATTCTCCGTTCTTATCTGGGGAACAAGTGTAAGGGTTGAATATTTTCTGAAACACTCAGCAATGGAGGCTGATCGAGTACGTGTAACAAATATATATGATATATTCGAAACATGAACATATATTAATAGAGAGCAGAACGTAACATAAGAATATATTGAACATTCATTAAACAAAACAGAGCGTATCATAAACATGTCGTGAACAAGAAGCACTGAAATTTCATATCATTTCCTTGGTTTAACGAATCAGTCACTAATTTTTACTATTCTAAAAGGACGATATAATATAAAGGTTATAATCTTCTCATGTAGGGGTCATATCATAGTTCAGAAATCCTTACTGATATCAGTATCTCATTTTTGCTCATCTAAGATGGCGATGTCATATAATGATTATAATAACACCGTGTAGGGGGTCAGAAATCTTTTCTCATATTAAGTCGAATCATAACAGTGCTTGAAACATAATCCTTAAACAGGACTTATATGAACAAAAGAATCACAATCTTGAAACGAAGGAAACATAAATCTTGAAATGATTAGATCGTAATCTTGAAATGAAAGAAACATAATCTTTAAATGGAGGGGACACACTCTTGAAACGAAAGAAACATATTCGATCGATTTTCAAAACAAAACATAAAAGAAAGAGATCTAAATTAAATCTTTTAAAACAATAGCCCACTTAAAGAAAACAAATGTGCAAAACTTTTATCAGAATATATATAAGTAAGCCCACTAAGTACAAATTCAGTTAACTTGCAGAAGCGTATGCAACATATTGCACTGTCGGATCGATTTGAAATTTGGTCAGAAAAATTACGAGGAGTGAACTAACTTGTGAATGGTGAAAATCGACATGCATTGCTGGTCATTTAAATAATCGCATCACTCATAACATGAAAGAAATATTATAAAAAAATATTTTTAAAAATTTTAATTTTTATATAATATCTCAAAATTCACAAAAAAAAAAAATATTTAACAATTTTTTTAATATGTATATATACATCACGTGCAAAAAAGACATTAGTTAATACATTATGAAGTCGATGTGTCGACGCACCAAACCTGAAAGCAGTATCCTCAATTTATCATCCTGTTTTTTTTGGGGGGAAAAGGTGGATCCAATGAAGAATATTTGCACAGGGACCGACCAGGCTTTGGCTCTTTTTAATTGCAAAAATATTAATTAGGACCGACAATATATTGATCTAATGTCTGCTATGTTTGAAAAAAAAAATTATTTTTGCTTATGTAATATACCACTGGATATATATTAATGAAGGAAGGATCGATACATCATCATGTAAAGAGAAAAATAGCTGCACAAAGGGAAGATCTATTCAGTCGCTGAATAAGTTTTAATTAAGCACCAGTTTTGGAGTGACTGAGTTTTTTGGTTGGCTAACATATATACGACTTTGCTTTGAGACTTCTTCTTCAGCTATCTAGTTTTCTGATAAGATCTATTGAAGGTTAATCATTGAGCTACAATAGTTAGATTCTTGAAATATTAAAATCGATTAATTAAATAGAATTTGATTTTTGAACCAAACGGAAGATACTCAAAATAATCTTTCTAAAAAATGTATAAATATTTTGGTAAAACATTTAAAAGATATACAAGTTGAATGTGTAAAAATATTTTTGGTTGAAACATTTTATCAAACATTTGATATGAAATATTTTGGTATTTGAAATACACATAAGATGCTTCAAAAATGCTTCTTAAAAACAATCTTGGATACACAATCTGTCAAACATTATAATGTAATTCCTGTAATTTTAGGTCGTCCATTTTTTAAAAATTCCAATGTTTTGATAAATTACAGGAACGAAATAATGAAACTATCATTTGAGAATATGACCTTGGAGCTCAATGTTTTTAACATATGTAAGCAACCACGTGACAAAGGAGATGAAAGTGAGGATGAAATCTTATTGAAACTCTTGTGGAAGAAAATATTCAAGAAGGGAGTACTCGTGACCAAATAAATATTTGTTCAATTACTACTGTAAGAGAAAATATTGAATTGATTTGGATGATTTTAACATGAATCACACTTTTCTAGGATAAGAGAAATAAGTGGAAGTAGAAGATGAACCACCCGTATTGGAGTTAAAACCCTTGCCAGAAGAATGAAACATGCATTTCTTGGAGAAGATGAAACTTATCAAATTGTAATTTATTTTAAACTTGCAAGTGACCCAGAAGGTAAATTAGTCGATGTGCTTAAAAGACGTAAAAATGAAATTGGTTGGACACTAAATGATATCATGAGCATTAATCCATTAATTTGCGCGCAAAAAATTCATTTAGAAAAAAAAATGCTAATATATCTCAACAATCACAAAGAATACTAAATCAACATATGAAATATATTTTGAAAATTGAAGTTCTAAAACTATATGATGTTGTCTACCATAATTTTGATAGTAAGTGGGTAAGCCTCACAAAAATAGTTCCAAAAATCTAACATCACAGTGATAAAAATGACAGGTGATTGTTAACAAGTCGAGTCCTATCTAGTTGGTATATGTGTATTTATTATATATAATTGAACAACAACACTAAAAAATAGTCATTTTCCCTTACAATTTTTTGATCAAATTTTAGAAAGAGTTGCAAGTCATCTTTTCTACTGTTTTCTTGATGGATACTCGGCCTATTCTCAAATGCTCATTGCACTTGAAGATAAAAAAAACTACATTTACATGTCCTTTTGTTACATTTTCATTTAGAAGAATTCTATTTAGTTTATGCAATGCCCTAACAACATTTCAGAGATGTATGCTAAGCATTTTTAGCGATATGGTTGAAAATTCTTTGGAGATTTTCATGGGTGGTTTGACTGTTACTGGGAATATATTTGACAATTGTCTTGAAAATTTGAAAAAAATTTAAAAAGATTTGAGGAAAAATGTCTTATTTTAAATTGAGAAAAATGTCATTACATGACCATTTCTGGAATTATTTTGGGACATGTTTTGTCATATCATAGAATTGAGTCGATAAAACAAAACTAATGTCATCATCAATCTACTCCATCTAAAAACCATTTAAGAAATTCTCTTAATTTGGGGACATACTAGAATTTATAGGAGCAGCTAGTAATCTTGGAAAAATATTGGCTGAGAAAATTTCACTTGATTTACAGAGGAGGTAATATTGAGTTAATGTGATATGTTTCAACATCTGTTCATCCTGAATGTAGTCGGGTTCTGGGTATTATTCTTACAACTTTAGTTGAATGTAATATCACAAGTGTCACGGTTGGGGAAAAATTGAGAGTTTCACCTATGTATGACATATTCACCAAAATAATTGAAAATTATGATACTTTTATTGCATTACCAGGTGGTTTCAGTACTTTATAAAAAAATTTTCACACTTTCTTGGGTACAACCTAATACCCATAATAAACATGTCGGCTTGTTGGATATCAATAATTATTATGACAGTTAACATTTCTTGATAAAGTTGTGAAACAAAATTTCATTTCAGAAAATTCATGACAAATGCTTATCTTTGCTTCGACTGTCGACCAATTAATTGATTATTTGCAAGCTTTTGCTCATAAGGATAATCCAATTATACAAAGATTAATTGGCCTCAGACTAGCAATAAGAAAATAAAGGTAGATAATTGATTCAACAATAAAATCGTTAGTTCGTTTGTGTTTGTTTCAGTTTCTCATCTTCAATAAAATTTCGAGCCTTTATTGATGATTAAGAGAGACAAATTTCGAGCTTGTGAGTAAATGGAGATGATTGAGAAAACAAATTCAGAGTCTTTATTGATCATGAGATAGATTACTTATTTTTAAATTTTGATTTCTTATTTTGAAAACATGGATATATCCTAAAGGAAAATCTTAACCAAGATTTAAGATGTTGAATATCAATGTCATTTTGAGATTACATGTTAGGACTCATTTTTCTCTCTCATAAAAAAAAAAGAAACAAAACAAAATGGAAAAAATATATACACAAAAGAAAAAAATTATAGAGAGATATTGTACAAATAGAATAAATATTTTGTCTAAGAGCATTAATATAGTTTGATTACATGGTGTTATGGATAAAAAACTAAAATTCAAAAGAAATTGAACAAATAAGAATGACTAGATTTTGAACTAATAGATTTCCTATTTTTTGATTAATTTAATGTGTTTGTTTGTCTGCATTTAATAAGCCTTTTCTTTGAGTATTTATCTGTATTCCAACTCCATGAGAGAAATTGTTCTACGCAAAACATTTACTATCAGTGATGATATGGAGTTGAGACTCTTAATAGAAATTTCTTAAGATCATGTATATTAGCTTTAGAGAAGCTTTGAATTGATCAACTCACTTTATTTCATAAGTTATAATTATAGTGATTTTGATATAATTTTAACAATCTTCAAATTTATTTTAAACACCTGGATTTACATTCATGTTTAAATTAATCAATATGTCTTGTTTTTATATTAATATTTAAATTGCTAGGAACTAACAATATGCTGGTTTATGGTGTAATTAACATTAAAAATTTATATTTATTAAATGTTCTTAAAAATATTTTTATATTTTAATTTTTATTAAAAATCCAAGTTTTATAATAATTTGTATGAAAATATATGTTGTTATTTTATTGTAATTTTTTGTTACTTTTATAGGGTCGGTAAAACAAGAATAACTTGGGCTTTAGAAATAGGAATGATATGATTTTTGAACCTGCATGAAGTTGATTTTGAATTCTACAATTTTGATGAAGAACATTAGATAAAAACTCACAATTGGGATCAAATGAAGAAGAAATTGAAAGTTTTAACAATGGAATTATAGTTTGATCGTCCATGAGTATTTTGACAACATCTTTCAAAACTCTTGTTTAAAGAAAACAAAATTTTACCACAATCCAGACAACTCAATTATCTAGAACTTTTGTTTTATGTGAAATATTAAAACCGGATGGGACGATTGTCAAATGTGGAGTGGAATCTTACATAAATGCTTGGGTCATTCGCGAAGGCAAATAGTAATTATTTGTACAAAATAACACTTCATTTGTATTGTCTCCTCAAATTTGTCTATAAATAGAGGTGTATCGTGATGATTGAAAATATTCCTAATATTATGAAGCAAACTTCGAGTTCATAATTTTTTTCTTTATTCTCTTTATTTTTCAGTTAAATACAATTATCACGTTAATTACATATTCACATTTCTATATTTCCATCATGAGTGGCTAATTTTTCGAAGTCGAGATGAGAATGTGAAGCTTTTGGTATGGTAATAAAATTATTAAAATATACTAATCTACGTTTAATGTTATTTAAGCTTTATGTATTGTTTACTTTTTATTTAATTTCTTTAATTTAAACATTATTATACCTTACTTATAAGTAAGATTTTGATTTATTGTTGTTATATGTTACACCAAATTCTTGGTATTATTTAAATTTTAGTTTGGTATTATCAACCATTTAAAGTGGTTAATTTGATTTATTATATATGAATTATATCTTATTATTAAATTCTTGGTTTCATTTAAATGTTTTTTCAATACTACCAGTCATTTAAATGAACTTTGATTTGGAATTTACAAATATATAGCTCAATAAATACTTGAAAATATTTATAAGTTTGGTTATATATGATATACTAATAAGATAATAATATATAAATAATATTTATTTAATATTTTAGAATAATTTTGTAAGTGAATTCCATTTAAACATTATTAAAATACCAAGATCAGTGTAACTTCTAATTTGATTATTTAGTTTAAGATTTGAATACAATATAATTATCATTAAAAATAATAACAATAATTTATTTTTAATGGATTTGTAATATTTTTATCTTTCATGTGGATACTGCATTTGGACTCATGCATGAAGTTATATTACTCGTGGATAATCTGCTCTTGGGTGTATAACAATTAAAGTTGTAACAATGTCATTTGGACTTGTGGTCGATTTTTGCACTCCAAAAAGCCTCTATCTGATTGAAAGAACATATATATACAAAATACATTATGTAGTTCAAGAACATTACATTTGAGAAAATCAAACAAAAAAGAGCACTTGCATTTGATCATATTATAATTAAATAATTCTTATTTATTCTCTAGAAAATTTGATACGTTTCTGGTTGTTGAACTTGTGATTTGACGTGCTAAGATCACAAGTTAGAAGTTGTTTTATCTTGAGAGATGATTTTTATATCCCGTGAGCACCATATGCGAGGCAAAATCATCTTAAGGACAAATAATTTTCTATTGCATCGACTTCTAATTTGCTAACATATTTTTTGAATCTTGTTATCTTCAGGTTACAGATCCTATGAAGGTGTCATGAAGAAGTCCATACCAATAATCTTAAGATGATTTTTTTTTGTTTGAAATTTGAATATGTGTTATCTATGCATTTGAACGATCTCAAATTATGCACTCTCACGATAATACAATGATTTGTGAATTTATGAAATTTGAATATCATGTTTTGAAATTTTAAATACTTCTTTTTGTTATAGTTGTCAAATTTATGCTCTTTCGAATTTGATTGAAAAACTATAAATATGTTGATTTTTGTGTGTGCAGAATACAAGGATGGTAAATTATGAATTACGAGGATTATGCCAAATGTATCAATCTAAGGAAGTCTATTAAAGTAGTTTCTTAGTTCACGAATTCAATCATTTTTGTGGATTGATTTGAGAAAAGTCTTGAAATTAAAGAAACAAAAAAATCAGAAAAAGAGTCGAGATCTTAAGTTTTGGACTATGGATTGAAAAATATAATAAATCATATGTCTAAAATTAACAACATCAAATCACATATGTGTTAAAGCATAAATGATCTCAACAACTATGAATTTTTGTTTAAAGAAAAATGACACACGAGTTGTTCCATACATTAGAAAGTCATATGGCTCCTCAAATAAGGAAAAAAATATTTCATCATATTCATCGATGATTGTACAAGATATAAGATGCATATTTTGTGGAATGAAAGACTAAGCTTTAGTGACTTTTAACGAATATAAAAATGATGTTGAAAATCAATATAGAAAATGAGTAAAAATTATTTGAGGTAATGGAAGAATATTGTTAGAGTAGATGTCCATTAAGCTAATTGTATAAGCCTATGCTATATTGACTCTTATGTTACAAATGATATTTATTTTAATAATATTTTGTGTTTTATACATTCTGAATTCGACAACAATGTGATGTATTTTTGAGTGATCATAATTGTCACGCCCCAGGGACGGGGTTGGTCGACATCGGCGTTGCTCTCAAATTTACATTAAAAAACAACAAGCCTCAGAAGTACAGAATTCAAAAACCAGTCTTTTTATTCATAATACTGAATATTACATTTTCTGATACAAGCTCAAATAATAATATTTTACAGCGGAAATGTAAAACCATATATGACAATATCTTAACAGATGCAGCGGAATAAAAATAACTAAATTGAGAAAAACAACAGTCTTCTTCACCAGCCCCAGAACTGAATCTGCTCTTCTTCTTCTAGCATTTATTCCGGGTTCTTATCTGAGATGGGTTTGGTGGGTGAGTGATATGGTCGTCACTCAGTAAGCGGGGGCGAGAATAATCTCCCAGTTTTCCAAAAACCATTTTTAACAGAAGTAGTAATACAAGTAATATACAGAAAACTCTTACTTTCAGAATATGAATTAGAATTCAGAATTAACAGGATTCAGAACAAAAATCAGAATTAGTAGGCACTGAGCACGATAGTGAATTTCATGGCTAAACTGATTTCAGTCCCCTATATGTTCTCTCCTCTAAGAGGTGAGGCCAGAAATCAGAAATCAGAAATCAGAAATCAGAAATCAGAAATCAGAATTCAGTAATTTTACATCTCGAAAATAGGCACTCTCTTAGCTTGAAAATTCAAGTGATCACTCAAGATTTGTGTAACAACAATTTCAGAGATTGAGGGTGATATTTATAGGCCAAATTCTGACTGTTGGCCTTCCAATTAATGACCATAATCTGCCATTAGCGACCTTTATTCCATGTTAAATGCTTCAGTTACAAGTCATAAGATGAATTAGTAGCTATCTGCTGAAATCTCGCTACTGAATTCTTCTGTCGCTGGATTCTGTCTGCTGGAAAAATACCATCTTCTAAATTATTAGTTGCTGCTGGATTTACTATCTTCTACTGAAATTTTCACATTGCTGCTGAATATTGCTAGCAGCTGAAAATGCTAGCTGCTGTTGGAAAAGCGGGTTCTCACATCCCTCACTCTTTATGAGAAGTTTCGTCCTTAAAATTTGGCTATACCTGATCCTCAAAGAGGTAAGGGTGTTGTTCTCACATCTTTTCTTCCAACTCCCAAGTAGCTTCTCTTTCGGTGTGGTTTGACCATTGTACTTTGACATATGGAATAATTCATCGCGTCAGTACTTGGTCTTTGTTATTCACAATTCGAATCGGAATTTCTTCATACTTCTGTTCTTCATTTAGATTTCCCTTGATCAGAAGTGGTCCGGCCTCGAGAATATGACTTGGATCGGATATATATCTTCTTAACTGCGAAACGTGGAAAACATTATGGATCCGTGACATATCGGGTGGAAGTGCTAATCTGTAAGCAAGTGCTCACACTTTCTCAAGAATTTCAAATGGTCCAACATATCTAGGATTCAGTTTCTCAACCTTATTGAATTGGATTACACCTTTCATGGGTGACACTTTCACATATGCCTTTTCTCCAACTTCAAATTCAACGGGTCTTCTTTTTAGGTCAGCCCAGCTCTTCTGTCGATCTTGTGCAGCTTTTAATCTCTTCTTGATCATAACAACCTTATCCACTGTTTCTTGGATCATTTCGGGTTCAACGATGGCTTTTTCCCCTACTTCATCCCAATACATTGGTGATCGACATTTTCGTCCATACAGAGCTTCGTATGGTGCCATTCCAATACTGCTATGATAACTATTATTGTACGCAAACTCGATTAAGGGCAGATGTTCGCTCCAATTACCACTGAAGTCTAGAGCACAGGCTCTCAGCATATCTTCAAGGGTTTGTATTGTTCTCTCGGTTTGGCCATCGGTCTGAGGATGATAGGACGTACTAAAGGTAACCTTCGTCCCCATAGCTTGTTGAAAGCTCTTCCAAAATCGAGATGTAAATCTAGGATCTCTGTCGGATAGTATGCTAGCTGGAACTCCATGTAATCGCACGATATCATTCATGTACAAGGTGGCTAGCTTGTCCAAATTATAGTTCATGCGGACGGGTAAGAAATGCGCAGATTTCGTGAGTCTATCTACGATTACCCATATTCCATCCTGACCTTGTCTCGATTTTGGTAAACCAACTACAAAATCCATGGAAATATGTTCCCATTTCCATTCCGGGATTTCTAATTGTTGGAGAAGTCCACCAGGTCTCTGGTGTTCTGCTTTGACTTGTTGGCACACGTGACACTTAGAAACAAACATTGTCACGTCCTTCTTCATTCCAATCCACCAGAAGTTTTTCTTCAAATCCCTGTACATTTTGGTACTGCCAGGGTGCACTGAAAATTTTGACTTATGTGCTTCAGACATTACTTCTTGTCGAAGGTTATCGATGTCTGGTACGCACAATCGTCCTTTCATCCACAAGATTCTTTTGTTATCCGTCTCGAAATCTGGTGATTTCCCTTCTTTGGATTGCTCTTTCAATTTCACCAAAGGGGGGTCTCGATCTTGACTTATCTTGATCGTTTCCCGGAGGCCTGGTTGTGCTGAAAGCGATGCCAGGATCACCTTACTCGTATTCTTTCAACTTAAAGCATCTGCTACCTTGTTGGCTTTTCCTGGATGGTAGCTTATCGTCAAGTCGTAGTCTTTCAAGAGTTCAATCCACCGTCTCTGCCTCATGTTCAACTCTTTCTGTGTGAACAAGTACTTGAGGCTTTGGTGATAAGTGAAAATCTCACAATTAGCACCATATATATAGTGTCGTCAAATCTTTAGTGCAAATACCACTGCTGCTAGTTCGATGTCATGTGTTGGGTAATTCTGTTCATACGGCTTCAACTGTCTCGACGCGTATGCAATCACCCTTCCCTCTTGCATGAGTACACATCCTAAACCTCCTTTGGAAGCATCACTGTAGACGGTGAAGCCTTTGCTTTCCATAGGTAATACCAATACCGGAGTAGAGGTAAGTTTCTTCTTCAAAGTCTCGAAGCTTTGCTCACATCCTTCACTCAATTGAAACTTGGAGTTCTTTTGCGTGATTTTAGTGAGGGGTATGGTTATTGAAGAGAATCCTTCAACAAATTTTCGGTAATAGCCTGCTAGTCCCAAGAAGCTTCGAATTTCTGTCACAGTCTTTGGTCTAGGCCAATCTGAGATTGCTTCTATTTTCTTAGGGCCCACAGCTACTCCTGTTGCTGATATTATGTGTCCCAAGAATGTGACACTTTCTAGCCAAAATTCGCATTTCTTGAACTTGGCGTATAGTTTTTTTTCTCTCAGCGTCTAGAAGGTGAGACGAAGATGTTCTTTGTGGTCTTCCTCACTTGGAGAATATACCAGAATATCGTCGATGAATACCACAACAAACTTGTCAAGAAACGGTTTGAACACCATGTTCATGAGATCCATGAAGGCTGCCGGAGCGTTTGTTAATCCGAACAGCATTACCATGAACTCATAGTGTCCATACCTTGTTCTGAAGGCTGTCTTCGGAATATCGTCTGTTTTGACCTTGAGTTGGTGGTAGCCTGACATTAAGTCGAGCTTCAAAAAGACTGTAGCTCCCTTGAGTTGGTCAAACAAGTCATCTATCCTTGGAAGTTGGTACTTATTCTTGATTGTGATTTTATTCAGTTCCCTGTAATCAATACACAATCTCATGCTTCCGTCCTTTTTCTTTACAAATAGGACCGGAGCTCCCCACGGAGATGCGCTTGGTCGGATTTGCTTCTTATCCAACAATTCTTGAAGTTGTTCCTTGAGTACTTTCAACTCTGCCGGAGCCATTCGGTATGGTGCTTTTGAGATTGGTGCAGCCCCAGGAATCAAGTTGATCTCAAACTCCACTTCACGGTTGGGGATTGTGCCAGGGAGTTCTTCAGGAAAGACATCCGGAAATTCTTGTACTACCGGAATCTTTTCTAGTGCAAGTGCAGTTTCTTCCTTTACCTTGCTTAACATGGCTAGGTAAACTTCTTATCCACTTTTCATGGCTTTCCAAGTTTGAGTAGCAGAAAGAAGAATTTTTCGTTCTTTTGTCTTACCATGAAATAAAAGTTTCTCTTGGTGTGGAGCTTGGATGGTTACCGTCTTTCCATGACAGTCTACTAAAGCATGATTCTTGGCTAACCAATCCATTCCAAGAATTACATCGAATTCCACCATGTTTAGTTGAATCCGGTTTGCCTTGAAATTCTGATCTTCTATGAGAACACTAATATCCCGATATAGAGTGCGAGTTTCTAAAGTTCGATTTGCAGCAGTTGCTACTCTATATGGTTCTTCTAAGTTATCAGGCTTAGCTCCTAACTTCTTGGCAATTCTCTTAGACATGAATGAATGCGTAGCACCACAATCAAATAACACATAAGCAGGTATATTATTAGAATGGTACCAGCTACGAAATCATTTGAGTTGTCAGTCTCTTCTTGAGTGATGGCATAGACTCGAGCATTTGGCTTGTTCTCCTTAGGCTTGTTTGGAGTTGTTCCACCTGCTGGACCATTCCTTGGATCTGGAAAAGGACATTGAGCAATGCGATGGTTCATCTTTCCACAACGGAAACAAGCTCCAGAATTCCTACGGCATTCACCAGTATGAGTGACTCCACATCTTTGGCACTTGACCTCCTCTTGGCTTGATTGAGAAGAAGTGATTCCTTTGGCTGGAGCACTGGTGAATTGATTGCTTGAAAACCTAGGCCTCTTGAATTGTTGGCCCGGGTCGTACTGGCTTGACTGAGGACATTTGAGTTTGTTCTCACCTTCACGTCTCTTGATGTCATTCTCAGCCCTGATGGCGGCTCCCATCAATTCATCAAAACTATTGGGCTCCATAACCGTAAGGGCAGATTGAATGCGGTTGTTCAATCCCTTCTTGAAGCGATTTATCTTCAAGGCTTCGTCTCCCATGATGGTTGGAGAGTAAGTTCCCAATGAGTGGAACTTGGATGAATACTCCACCACTGTCATGTTTGGTTCTTGAACCGAGTTTTCAAATTCTGACAGCTTCTGCACTCGAATTGCTGTTGGGAAGTACTGCCTCAGAAATGCCTCTCGGAACCTTTGCCAAGTGATAGGTCCCGTCCCTAACATAGCCGGCGAGACTCCTTCCCACCATTTGGCTGCTTTATCCACAAGAAAATGTGTAATCACATCTACCCTGATCTCTTGTGCAACCTCAAGTAGCCGAAGATGATTCTCCACCTCCTTCATCCAATTCTGTCCGACCTCAAGATCCAAGCTTCCGTCGAAGTTTGGGACTCTGGCTCTTCTGAGAGACTCAAAGTGGTGCTTAGTCCCATTCTGAGCTTGAGGTGGTGGTGGTGGCTGATTAGCATTTGGATTGACAAACCCTTGCAGCGTGGTTGCCACAATTGTGGCTATAGCCATCAAATCCACTTGACTGAGGCCAACTGCGGGCGGTGGTTGTTGTGCATCCTCGTCGTTGCGATTATTGTTGCGGTTATTGTAACGAGGGTTGCGATTGTTTCTTACAGGTCTTCCGTCCATTTCCTACAATATGAAAGTTCTAAGGTTTTTGGCAGAATATGGTCTAATCAAAAGAAGCAAAACGATTAAGTAATTGCTCAAAATTTAAATATGAAACCAATGGATAGAAATAAATTTTATTGATTTCTCACGAAAGTGCAATTACAACTGAAATTCGAAATGCTAACAGAAATGCAATTGGAACAAGTATTATTACAAAGAAAACAACTACTGATAGTCTAATCTATCACTTCTCCTATTCCCAAATCCATAGGATCCTCTTCGATTTCTTCTTCCTCTTCGAGATCGTCCTCGGGTTCGACTTCATGGTTGTCTATTACTGTTTCTAGATGTTCAATATGACCATGTAGAACTGCATTCTGGTCGCTAAGAACTTCAACAGTGTTCTGCAAATCATGAATCTGAACATCAGCTTGCTCACAATATTGGTTATGCTGGAGCACAAGTTGGTGATTTTGATCCTTAAGCACTTGGATCTTCTCAATCAAGTTATCACGTAACTCGATGAACTCTGCAACGGTCTCTTGAGAGGTTTCGAACTCTTCTTGAGCCTTCCTATTCCTCTCTTCTGCTTCATGCAGATAGTGAGCATAACGTTGAACATCATCTCTTAAGCAATCTGCTCTACGCTGTAATTCATCTTTGTCCAGCTCTAAGCAGTAGTTATGCCACTTGAGTTTCTCTATCTTCTTTTCTAAGCTCTTAACGTAGCTACTCTGGTCAGCCATATCCTACATCCAAATCATGAAAGTGAATGTTAAAAAATGATCAGGTCGAGTTATAGACAAATACTGGAATGAACAAAATCAGTACAGCTTATAACAAGTAATAGAAGATAGCTCAAAAATTTTTTGATCTTAGAATGATGTGAAAAATTTACTAAAAATCCTCCACATCAAGAACATGAAGTGTGCCAAATTTGGTGCAAAAATACTAAGCCGTTTGGAAATGAAAATTTCTCAAAATTTTGAAAAATAGAAAATTTTTACGGAAATGATAATATCACTATCTAAAAGAAGGATTTTGGGGTTTGTCGGCGGTGCTAGAACAATTGAATGGTTCTAGGTTAGGTTATCCTCGTCGAGAGCTTTCCAACGGTATCTTTTAATAGTCAAAATTCTTCATGGATCAAAAGTTATGGCCGTTTGAAGTTTTCGTGAAAAACATCTCAACTTCCATACCATTTGCAAGGCCTACTGCATGCGCCTGCTGGAATTCACTTCCTACTGAAATTCGGATGCTACTGCAACCAAGTCTGCTGCTGTCCAGCACTGTTAAAATCAGTCTGCTGCATTCTGGTCTACTGACCAAGTCTTCTGCATTCAGACCTACTGATTTCCATCTATTGGTTCTGGTTTCACACATCGGTTCTTCTGCTACTGATATTCGGTCTACTGGTTTTGGTCTACTGAATTTTTTTATTTTTTTTCTACTGTTTTCAGACATTCTTCTGAAACACTCAGAACTCTATTACGTTCTGCTTTGTTTCTCTTACTGATTTTCCTAACTGTACGTAGTTAGTCTATCTTTTCAGCAGTCTATTTTAGTAGTCTATTTTCAAAACTCAGGTAGTATATCAGAACTTATTATTTCTAGTTCCTCCTCCCCAGATTATGAAACCTGGTTTGCTCTGATACCACTTCAATGTCACGTCTCAGGGACGGGGTTGGTCGACATCTGCATTGCTCTCAAATTTACATTTGAAAACAACAAGCCTCAGAAGTACAGAATTCAAAAACCAGTATTTTTATTCATAATACTGAATATTACATTATCTGATACAAGCTCAAATAATAATGTTTTACAGCGAAAATGTAAAACCATATATGACAATATCTTAACAGATGCAGCGGAATAAACATAACTAAAACTGAGAAAAACAACAGTCTTCTTCACCAGCCCCAGAACTGAATCTGCTCTTCTTCTTCTAGCATTTCTTCCGGATTCTTATCTGAGATGGGTTTGGTAGGTGAGTGATATGGTCGTCACTTAGTAAGCGAGGGCGGGAATAATATCCCAGTTTTCCAAAAACTATTTTTAACAGAAGCAGTAATACAAGTAATATAAAGAAAACTCTTACTTTCAGAATAGGAATCAGAATTCAGTATTAACAGGATTCAGAACAGAAATAAGAATTAGTAAGCACTGAGCACGATAGTGAATTTCATGACTAAACTGATTTCAGTCTCCTATATGTTCTCTCCTCTAAGGGGTGATGCCAGAAATCAGAAATCAGAAATCAGTAATGTTCAGAATATATATTCTTACAATTAGTTCACTAGGTTTCAGTGCTTCAAAAATCAGATATCAGAAATCAAACATACAGAAACTTTGCTTTAACACAGAAATTATCAAACTGTTTTCAAGATATTTATACATAAGCCCACTTACTGTAATTTGCTAGAAGTTTCGGTTGTTGAAGTCTGGAATCTGCTTGTTCTTGCTACTGGATTTTACAGCTCGAAAATAGGCACTCTCTTAGCTCTAAAATTCAAGTGATCACTCAAGATTTGTGTAACAACAATTTCAGAGATTGAGGGTGATATTTATAGGCCAAATTCTGACTGTTGGCCTTCCAATTAATGACCATAATCTGCCATTAACGGCCTTTATTCCATGTTAAATGCTTCAGTTACAAGTCATAAGATGAATTAGTAGCTATCTGCTGAAATCTCGCTACTGAATCCTTCTGCCGCTGGATTCTGCCTGCTGGACTCTATCTACTGGATTCTGTCTGTTGGAAAAATACTATCTTCTGAATTATTAGTTGCTGCTGGATTTACTATCTTCTGCTGAAATTTTCACATTGCTGCTTAATATTGCTAGCTGCTGAAAATGCTAGCTGCTGTTGGAAAAGCGGGTTCTCACAATAGTTGCATCACATGTGCAACTAAGGAACCACTTTACCCAAAAACACATCTCATACTTTGGCTATAGATTTCCTACACTATTAACTTATCAGATTACATAAGATATCAATACTTGTATATGAGCGGTGAATTCCCGATTACAATGCACTGGATCCTATGTTTGTCGACAATACACCGAATAGCGCCACATGATGACCCTCAACAGTCGGTAAAAAAGTCAAAGTGCAACACTAATGCATAGAACCTCTTGTTTGTCTTGGGTCCTAAAGACTAATGATCTACAACTATAACTATATACTTATCCATTGGATAAATAATAACTTGAAAAGTTTGTGGGAGTGTTGTTCAGTGACCCATCATATGAGCACTCATCATGTATGGTTGGACATCTCAATATCTTTACCAATGAAACGTGGTACACAACATCACATATACTATGAAGATCAAATATTTGGCTTGTAAAGAGTTTATAAGCAGATTACATGTTTCAAGTTTTGAGAGTTAGCATGACTAATAAATTGTGAGGAGAGAACACCTTTCTAAATTTTGTGAAGTTGTTCCAAAATTGATAGCTTCCAATTTTGAGTAAGTGGATAGTTGACTATGACTAAGTTTATTCTGACCAAGTTGACTTTGATTAGTTGATTTTGAACACGTTGACTTTTGATTGATTGACTTTTATAAACTTTGACCTTTGACTTGGTGTTTTCGAAAAATTTGACTTTACATTATGATAACGATAGATTTATACTCGTCAAATCAATGATATCTGATTGTAGATCATAATTGAAATGAAACCACAATCATGGATTTTTTGATGAATTAAGTTTGGAGTATCATAATGAAACTCTAATTAGTAGGAGTTTTAGTTAGACTAGACACCCAGTAGAAGTTTTGAATCATTAGACTGGAGTATCATGATCAAACGTTAAGTAAGAATTTTGAAATGTTGATCCTGAGTTTCGTAATCAAGCAATATCTAGCAGATGTCCTAGTTGGTTAAAACCCCCAATTAGAATCATAGATAAGATTCTAGAAAATTCATGTAGATTTTTTTAAGTATAGAGTTTAGACTAAATAAATACATTTTATCAAAATTTGATAACATAACACAATCAAGATTGAGAATCAAATCAAGATTTTTCTCTCTCCTACATAGCACAATTCGACCACCTTTGTTTCTTGAACAAAACTCTCGACTGACTACCACTCTCAACACTGCAGACCACTGTTGCACCACTGTGACACCACTGTGACGTTGTCTTCCTCTCTTTTATTCATAACGCTCAAGTATCCTAGTTTCTCTAGTGCGATATAGAAGAAGAAAAAAGCTACTAATCATGGACTTAATATTGACGATTGAAGAAAGACATATACAAGTTGATTGTTAGGGTCTTAGGGAGATATAGAAGATCTATATAAGTTTAAAATCCAGAATAGTTGGTTTCAAGTGATTGATTTACTAAAGGTAATATTCAATAAAAAGTCATTTTTTTTATTAAAATCATACGAGTGACCAAACATGATTTTCATGTCAAAATAAAAATTTTAAACTTCTCATGCGTCTCGGATACGAGAAAACAATACACAAACAGAATATATGATGTACCATTTGATTTTACATTAACATATGGATCCATACTTGAATAAAGCAAATAGAGTGGTCAAAATAAAGATTCAGACTCTTGATAAAATTTTGAATGCTATGTTGATAAATTTATGCTTTTGGGGGGTGGGGGAGTCGTATTGTGAGTCAACCACATTCTTAAAGAAACCACACAAGAAGAATGATGGGATTCATTATGAGTCGTCAAATTTTCATAAAGTCCTATAAATATCTCGAAGCATGAGAATGTCTAACTTAAATTAGATATATCATCTTAAAATAGGGCACAAAGTTTAATGAATAATGGTAATTCTAGACATGTACGTCGAAAATATAATACCATGCAAAACTTGATCTTTATTCGTTTTATCACATTTGATTGAGTGAAATCTTATGAGAACTTTAACGGATCCGTTGTAAAGAGGTGGTAATAGAGATCAAATGTATAAATTGTCAATATGAATGAGATTAAAATCTACAAAATAAAATTCCTAGTGGACATCCAACATTGTTGATTGAAGATCTCAAAATCTTGGTTCAATAATAAAACTAAATCATGAGAATTTGAGTTAACACTCGTGAATCATTCTCTTCCCATTCATAAAACGAAGAGTGGATTCACCAACCTATTTAGTGAGGTTAAAATGTACTTTTAATTATTCCTTACCTTAGAAAAGATGGAGTATGATACATACTTTTATAAGGAGATTACCTATATAAGTGTGAGAACGTGCTCGTCTCATTGAAATACTTATGAAATCAATATGTGTTCCATGACCAAAACTGACACAACCTGAAAAACCAAGTGGAATGTTAGAGAGATTATTGTGTACGGTTTTATATGAAGCGTCAAGATGTTCAAAACATAATGTTCACTTCGTGACTGGGTATGAAAAATTTAAATTGAAATGACATGAGATAAAATAAAATTTAAAGAAAAATACTATTATAATATAATAAATTATTTGATATAATAAAAAACCGAAATGTCAGTCCCTATAGCTAACTGAATCCAACAAAAAACATGATCTTTCTTTCATAAGTTTGCGTGCATCATAAGATAATGAAAGCGTATCAAAGCAGTGGGACTGGCCGAACATTCTTAAATCATAGACAAAAACACCCATTAATCTGTTATTAAGTTAGTTAATTACATGCAAAACAACTCTCAGAAAATCGAAAGCAGAATCGGACACAAGACTGTCACCATCATCATCCCATTTCTTTAATAATTTATAATCAGACAGCAGTCGTGATACCAGAGACTCTCCATTAAATTACAGCTAATTAACAGCCGAAAGTTTCCAAATCCATTATTGCCCACTCATACTTTTCGGTGAACGAACAACTTGTTTCAGAATTCAGTGTTCCAAGTTCAGACCCCAAATCTCTGCAACCCATTTCATCATACTTCGTCTTCACTCGTCTTTTTTTTTTTTTCCCTTCTGTGGAGTGGGTTTTGTTTTAGGCTTCTTAACCAGCTTAAAGAACGAGCCTTTCAGACGGAAATGAGTATGTATGGTAGGGATCCGTGGGGTGGGTCGCTGGAGATTGCGGCCGATTCGGCCACGGACGATGACCGAAGCAGGAACTTGCACGACTTCGACAGGGCGGCGCTGTCGCGGCCGCTGGATGAGACGCAGCAGAGCTGGCTGCTGGGTCCTGGGGAGCAGAAGAAGAAGAGGTATGTTGATCTGGGCTGCATTATTGTTAGCAGGAAGATCTTTTTGTGGACGGTGGGAGTTATTTTG
The DNA here is from genome assembly GCF_012295235.1 of Primulina huaijiensis. Lineage (NCBI taxonomy): Eukaryota > Viridiplantae > Streptophyta > Magnoliopsida > Lamiales > Gesneriaceae > Primulina > Primulina huaijiensis. Next base: position 1,432 of record NW_027356619.1, on the reverse strand, counting down.
GGTGTTGGATTGTTGGCTGGATTTATTTCCTTGATCGTTAAGACAGTTCCACGGCACCACCACCGACCGCCGCCGCCGGATAATTACACCCTCGCCCTGCAGAAGGCTCTCATGTTCTTTAATGCTCAGCGCTGTGAGTATACCATTTTCTTGTAATTTTTTTTTGGGTTTTATTCTGATTATTGGGTTTACTGAATCTGATGAATTTCTGTGTGAAGAGAACATGAATGGCTTTGATGCATAGAGGCCAAGCCAGAAGTTTTCTCTAATCAATTCTCTGTGTAAAATTTTAATAAAGCAATTCCTCACCGTAAGGAACCAAGGGCGCTTAGCGTATATTGATAAGGAAATTACGTTTCTTAATAATATTATGTTTCCATCGATATTTTTCACATTGCCGCGGACGATATGGGGGTGGACCTAGCGTGGGACGAGAAGGGCCAATCTTGCTCCCCTCGAACAAAATTTAGGTGTAATCTTCCCAAAAATAATTGATTTGTCCTCGACTATATCGAGTCACTCCGCTAAACCTGGCTCGCCCCTTTTTAGCGAAGTTCTGGTATGTGTATTGAAGTCTAGTTTTGTAAATGTCAGTACAACGAGCTTCACTAGCAATTATTTTGTATTTGTTCTCACTTTGAAATAATTTACATAAACATCTTCAAATTATCCCATCAATAATCGATGGCTGAATGGTTTTTATTTCCAGCTGGAAAACTACCGAAGCACAATAATGTGTCATGGAGGGGAAACTCATGTGTAAATGATGGGAAGTCCGATTCCTCGACTATATTTAAAGATCTGGCTGGTGGCTACTATGATGCTGGGGATGCAATCAAGTTCAATTTCCCTCAATCTTTTGCCATGACTATGTTGAGTTGGAGTGTGATTGAATACAGTGCAAAGTATGAAGCTGCTGGAGAACTCAACCATGTCAAAGAAATTATCAAGTGGGGGACTGATTACTTCCTCAAGACTTTCAACTCCACCGCTGATACTATTGATCGAATTGTTGCACAGGTAGTAAATTCCACAATTTTTTTTCGGGCGGTATATAGACATTTCATTTTGTGTTTTATGACATGTTTATTGGTTGTATTTTTTTTAGTCTATGCCCATATAACAACAGTGACCAGGGAAACAGGGTCTAGCTAGGGTGGTGGCCTCTCTTGCTTTTAAAGTTTTCCTATTATGTTTTTTAGAAATTAACTTCTCGAAATCTTGTTTCAGCATACTTATCCTATTTCCACTATTGTGCTCCATCTAATTGTTGTTAGGGCATTATTCTTCATCCTTTAATGTTAATATATCTCAATTAGTTTCTCTGAGAAGGAAGAAAAATGTTAAAAAGTTTAAATTGATTCCACATTGCAGTCAATCATCAGTATGAATTGTGCTCGAAAGGTAGTCCAGAAAAGCTTGTTTTCCCATT
>NW_027356618.1:0-4125 GCF_012295235.1 Primulina huaijiensis | reverse complement strand
CCCACCAAAGAGAAAAACTTGCTGAAGTTACGAATTGAAATATAATTTTTTTTGCAAAGTGCTCGTCTAGCATAAGTCGAGGTAGAACACTCTTACAAAAACTTCTAATGAGAGACCAAATGAAGGCGGCGCCCTTGATGGAAGCTATGTTCTCGTCGAGTCGGGCGCGACTAAGCGAGCTCATCATGCCAAGGAACTCTGGGTATTGTAGGTAAGATGGCAAGATCTTTTTCCTCTTCATCCACTTGCTTAAAACTGAACCCACGGTATTCCTTTCTAAATCCTCAACAAAATGGTTATGATGTCTTTTGGGTAACTCTCCTCCTTCGCCATCTTCTCTATCATGATTCATGTTCCCACTCCCACCGCCACCGCCACCGCCACCGCCACGGCCTCGACCTCTGCCTCCCGGTCCACCGGGTGATTGGTTACTGTCGTGGCCATTATTCTTCCAACAGTCGGGCAGGCGTTGTTTGTGATAATGAAGGATGAAAGTCGGGGCATGTGTAGCGAGCTGGTTACTGTTGTGGTCATTATCCTTCCAACAGTATTGTTTGGGGTAACGAAGGATGAAATTCGAGGCACCGCGTGTAGCGAGCTGTTGGCGATTGTGCATGACCGGCGGCATTGTTAACATGCAAGGAGAATCCGTCGTCCTTGTTTTTGCGAAATTCCCCATGATTGTCAGCTGCGACATACTCGATCGGTCATAGATTTTTTTTATGCCTTTGAATTTGATAATTATTTATTTATAAGGCGAAATTTAGAGCTGAAATATTACTTTCCATTCGTATTAAAATTGTGTTGCGTGTTATAGATTGCTTAAGATTTCGTTTAAATAATTGTTACTAATTTCTTAAAAAAAAACTATTAAATACGGAATTTTTAGACTTAATTAATAGGCCTAATATATACGTACGTGCTTGGAAATTAAGGAATTAATTTAATTTGTGATTGCTATTAATGAATTTAATATAATCCTTGGGGATTTCCAAATTTATCGATTCTAATTGGGATTCTAGATACTGATCATAGCCATGCCGATAATCTCTTTGTTAGGGGACTTTTATTAATAGTGTTAAATATTCCATTTCGATATTTTCCATCCAATAATATATGATCGATATTTCCTAAATAATATAATAGATTTATAAATCTATTTAAAAAATTATATTCACTCCCAACAAATAAAGTAAAAATATACAAATTTTTACATGGAAAATAAAACATCCAAAAAATAAATTTATAAATTTATTAATGTACATAAAATAAAATACTAATATTTATATTTTCCATATCTTTGTGAAAACTGGAATTTTTTGATATGTCTATGTTAACCGTTATTGTTTTGTTTTTTTATATAGATTTCAAAATTTATATGTATATTTTTTTTACTGTTATGGTGTTATATTTAAAAAAAAAAATTGGTGTATAGAAGGATAAATTTGTATTTGGAAGAATTTTGTTGATATATGGGAGATTATTTAGGAAATATCGATCATCTAATACTTGAGAGCATTTAGCAAGTAAATAACCGAAAATTCAATATGGGGAACTTAATACACTCTTGTACACAATTAATTATTGGTGGAGCTAGCATGGTGTGTTGCATGCATATTGGTACGTGGAGCTAGAGGAATAGTGGCCGCCGATAGTATCTTTGTTAGGAAGGATAAATATGGCAAATTGTGGGTTCGGACAGACAGCCGATCGATCGGATACTCAAGAACCCAAATTGTTTATTTTTTTAGAAAAAAATTATAGACTTTGTCTTGAATGACAGAAAAATAGTCTGTCTATTTTTATCGATTTTGCAAGTCCATTAAACATAAATGACAAATATCTCATGCATCTCCTCCCTCACTAACTATATTAATTGAATTGAAATTAACACTTATCAAATAAACAAAACCCACAAATTAAGCTAAAGACAGTTTAAGTACGGATTCAAATGAAGCGGGTCAGAGAAGTACATATATATGTTTTTAATTAGTTTGCTCGATGTCTCGATTTACATACTTTTTTTTTTTGCTCGATTTACATACTTGTTAATTATTACTACTTATTTTAAATAGTTCCAAATATGTATTTTCCTTGTTTAGTTTTGTGTCAAAACTTAAATTTTTTTTTTTTTTTAAAAAAAGGTGAATACCTGGTCCCAAATCCGAAAAGTCGGATAGTCACCAGGGTCGGGTCGGCCTTGATCTTGCACAATTCCAAATCCTTTTTTCTTAGTATTATCTCAAGTTTGGCACAACACCCTTTAGCTCAATATTTTTCTTTGAGAGAGTTGTGTTTAATTTATATCTCATGACCCAATTCCGCATACGCTTTCTAGGGTGATTTCACGGGCATCAACTACTAAATCTTCCTGATCACTTGAATTATCAGAAGTTGTAGCATTGAGACATACTGATTTTTAGTGATGTTCCGGCTAGGTGTTGCAACACCAGAGGCAACACCTAGTAGATTGACTTGCAACTAATGTTTTTCTTCCAAAAGTGCAGTTAGGGAAGTGTGACTTTTTTCTTTATTAGATTCTTGCTCTTCATCAAATTCTTCATCACTTAAAGAAACATTCAATCCTTTGAATTTGTGAAGCCTATTGGCACATTCGTTCGCATAATGTCCAAAATCATTGCACTCACTACATTGCACAGAATCAAAATTTTTAGGATCAGATTGATTCTTACCTTTATTCATTTGCCGAAATTGTCTTTGATTGGATGAGAACCTTTGAGTTTTTTAGGAGTAGTTAATTTAGAAACTTAGATTGTTGTACAANTTTTTTTTTTTTTTTTTTTTTTTTTTTTTTTTTTTTTTTATCTTTGATCATTTTCAAATAATCTCCAAACTTCTTCGTGATTAATGAGATAGAGTCTTCATTAAGGTCCGACTCATTGACTTCTTGTGACAATTGAATAAGATCGTTGTAGGAATCATTAGAAACTTGGAAAACAATAGTATTATCTTTGTTCTTCTTTTGTAAGTTCATGTCCATCTCAAAAGTACGAAGGAAACTAATCAAGTCATCTAGTGCGAGCTGAGTTGTATCACGTGCTTCATCAATTGCACAGATCTTGATATTGAAACGCTCCAGAAGTGATCCTAATACTTTGCTGACCAATCTTTCATTTAAAATTGGATCACCAAGGATAAACGCTTCATTAGCTATCTCTCTCAAGCGATGATCATACTATGTGATTGTCTCAGTTTTTTCGATCCTAAATTTCAAATTTAGAGGTTAGCATTCTTTACTTCGTTCTTCATATACTTTTAGATCATTCACAATGTTTTTGAAGGATTTCTCATGCATCCTTAGCAAAAACGCAGTTGGTAATCAGACTAAAAGTATTTATATCAACTGATGCGAAGATAATATTTAATGCCTTTGAATTGTAGTTGGAAATTTGTACTTCATCGGTTGTCAATTCACTTTCTGGTTTGATCAAACTGTCACCATGATCTTCATCAACTCTTTTTGGTGGAGTCCAACCATTGACTACTCGTTGACATGCTCTTTCATCTATGAACTCGATATAGCATCTTATTTTGACTTTCCAAATAGCGTATTTTGATCCATCCAAGACAGGTGGTCATAGTGAAGTGTGGGCATGTAAAAACACGTCCATTGAATTTTAATTGTTAAAAAAATAACAAAAATCTAGCTTAGTAACGTCAAGAGTTGGCTATGAACACTACAAGAAATTCTGTATACAACAACGCACATATGACAACGGTTTTTGTGAAAAACCGTTGTCGTATGTGTTTTAACAACGGTTTTAGCGAAAAACGTTGTCTTTTGGGGGCAAAAGACAACGGTTTTCGAAAACCGTTGTCTTTGGGGGGTCAAAGACAACGGTTTTCCAAAACCGTTGTCTTTTGGGGGTTGATAAGGCCAAATCTTGCAAAGATTTTAGGGATTTGATTTAATAATATTTGTCCTTATCTAATATTTTTATCCCTAATTATGTGCTTAATTGAATTAATAATTGTAGATTTGAATAAAAGAAAAAAAAATGTTTAAATTTGGAGATAAAATAAATTTACTAGATTTCAAAGGAAACAAAATATCAAAATAAAGGAAATAAAATATTTTATTCCTTGATGATATTGAAATCTTGA
>NW_027356617.1:0-494 GCF_012295235.1 Primulina huaijiensis | reverse complement strand
TCTGATTTACTAGACCGTATCCGTCAAGGACAGTCTTCAGACGAGATGTTGCAGAAATGGTGACTGAAGGATGAAGCCAAGGGCAGTGTGCTCTACTCAATGTCAGACGGTATTGTGAGATACAGGGGAAGAATGTGGGTGCCTAACGTAGATTCAATCAGAGAAGATATCTTATCAGAGGCACATGCATCTCCGTATTCAATCCACCCAGGAGGTACCAAGATGTACAAAGACTTGCAGATCTTGTATTGGTGGCCAGGGATGAAGAGAGACATTCGCAGATTTGTGTCTGAATGCCTCACTTGTCAACAGGTGAAGGCGGAACACCAGAGGCCAGCAGGGATGCTTAAGCTACTCCCTATCCCAGAATGGAAATGGGAGAATATTACTATGGATTTTATTATTGGGTTGCCAAGGTCAGTCAGAGGATCCAATGCCATTTGGGTTACCGTGGACCGACTCACTAAATCAGCGCACTTCTTGCCAGTGAAGAC
>NW_027356616.1:0-410 GCF_012295235.1 Primulina huaijiensis | reverse complement strand
ACGTGGGAAATTGTCTCCGCGATACATCGGTCCATACGAGATTCTTGAGAAGATAGGAGATCGTGCCTATCGCCTCGCCATTCCTCCTTCTCTATCTGGGATACATGACGTCTTTCATGTATCGATGTTACGTAGATATATGCCAGACAGTTCTCATGTCATTCAGCCTGAAGAAGCCGAGCTAGATCAGACTTTGAGTTACGTTGAGCAGCCGATTCAGATTCTTGATCGGAAAGAGAAACAGCTCAGAACGAAGACTATTCCATTAGTGAAAGTTTAGTGGAGTCGTCACGGCATTGAAGAATCGACTTGGGAAACAGAATCAGAGATGAGACAGAAATATCCAGAACTATTTGTATGATGTAAGTATTTATTCAGTCTTGATTATCTTGCTTTTATACCCGCTTTGA
>NW_027356615.1:0-223 GCF_012295235.1 Primulina huaijiensis | reverse complement strand
CAACAGTTTAAAGTTGACTACTCTGTACTTACACTGTACACAAACGGTAATTGATGAAAACAGTACAGACATAGAAGTGGCACAATACTTCCGATGTGTTGCGATGTTGGTTATCGGTGGTTGTATGTTACCTGATTCTGAAGGTTGTGCGGTCAAACTGTTGTACTTGCATTTTCTTCAAGATATACATAAGGTTCGTAGTTATAGTTGGGCAAGTGTTGTA
>NW_027356614.1:0-674 GCF_012295235.1 Primulina huaijiensis | reverse complement strand
TCCGGGCTACCGGAAAATAAGACAAAATTTTATGTATAAAAAATAACGGAAAAAAACAAATCACCCGGAAAAAATGAAGCTCCGTTGCTCCGCTCTTGTTCACAGTGATCCTCAATGACGTCCATTATGGCTGGAAAAAATGGTTTGTGACCTTCATTGTGGGGACCCGGACGCTAATTCCATTCTTAATCATCATTAGGATCAATTTACTCATCAAGTAATTAGGGTCATCAATTTTTTTTTTATAGCGGAACGTAATGGAATCAAACTCCTATACATATCAGTATAAAAGTAGAAATCTGATACAACATACAAACATCTCAAACTAAGGTTCAACAACTAATGTCAAGTGCCAAAACCCTATATATACCAAAGTCCGTAGTCTCCACTCTATCACGATCTCTCTCCTCATCTCCTCGACCCTGATCCTGTCCCACCTGTTGTCATGTACACATACAAACAAGACAACAGCCGGATAACTCCGGTTAGAAAATAATCCCAGTATAAATCAACGAACATGCGATAATATAATCAATATAAAAGCATGAAGTAAATATCAGAAATAAATGTCAAATCTGAAACATGAATCCATATAAAACTGTAAATAAACTCGTGACTCCACATCTCATACTAGACTCAATCCTAGTTTAGGGATCCCGGTTTCCAGATGATGG
>NW_027356613.1:0-337 GCF_012295235.1 Primulina huaijiensis | reverse complement strand
GGTCAAATCCCTTCTTAACACACCCTAAATCCTCCTAGATGCAACCTGGAAAGCCTGGACGTGAGCCAACCCCAGCAATCACCAAAAACCATGCAACCCGTGAAGGCACCAAGAAGTGCAAGAAAAATATGTACACATGTATCGGACGCATGCTGTCAAGAATTTCGGTTTTCATTGTTAAAAAATCATGCACATGTGATGTTAAAAATCATTATATTACTTGATTGAGGAGTAAAAGAAAATATAAACATGCCTTGGTTTGTTTTGAACGAAAAACAAACGAAACCACGATGCGGCGCGGAGGAGACGGAGTGTTCTTCTTTTCTCACTTTCTCTC
>NW_027356612.1:0-1123 GCF_012295235.1 Primulina huaijiensis | reverse complement strand
GGTCGATTATTCTGAATTTCTGAATGTGGTGCCGTGAGCTTACCGTGTTCCATGCCATGCATATTTGATGTGTTCTTATTTCCTCTCCATTTTCAGCAGACAGCTCGAGAGGAATTCCCATGTCAAGTTCAAGGGTCTTTTCATCTTATAATTGAGCTTGTGCAAGATATATTCATCCAAACTTTAATCTAAACATAGATTCATGCTCCTCTTGTTGTAAGCTTTCAAAGGATGTAAGTATTGTTACCTTTCAGCTTATTTTGAAGTTGAGATGTTGGGGAAAATCAGATTTGAGTTCTATGTTGTGTCCTTATGATTATGGTGAACGTATATTCGAAACCGGATCGAAGAAATGATATCGTATGTGAGTACTACGATTTTCAGCATGTATTGTGATTGAGAATATGAAGATTTTAACAGTATGAATAGAATACATGTACAAGGCTTGTTTTGAATAATGATTTGTACAAGGCTTGTTTTGAATTGTATCTTGATAGAATACATCGATACATTGCCATTTCAGATTCGGATTGTCAGATTGAATATGGACAGATTGAAATACGAGACTTCGTCTTCGTCAGACCGGGAAGATAAAGGTATAAATCGATGTTAACTGGGAGATCGACTTGAGTCAGAGTTAACTCAAGTTTCCCTAAACCACATACTTGTATGGTATTGTTTTATTTTATATACCTTTGTGTTTTAAATGATTACGTTTATGTTATTGACTTAGAAAGTAGAGAACAGATAACTATTCAGTAAGAGTCGCTGACAGAAGGGTTAGACTATTGACCCATTGAACTTTGTTAGAATAGGCATAGTCTTGGTAGATACTCCAAGACACCGGACGTTTGGTCATATCGACGTGATTATGAGTAGAGTCTCTCTTATCCTAGATATTCGATATAGCGAGGGCCAAAGTCCGTAAATAAGAACGTGCCGCCACCGCGACTGGTAGTAGTACGTGGGAGACTTGTTACGTTCTTATTCACCGGGATCCCTAGATTAAATGAGAGATGAGACGAGTTTTAGATGTCGAGTAAAGAACTTGAATTACAGACTTGTATTGATTTATGTGTCGTAGATTTCGATTCATGTTTTATTTACAGTCTAGTAACGATAC
>NW_027356611.1:0-234 GCF_012295235.1 Primulina huaijiensis | reverse complement strand
TTAATGAAGAAATCTTCCCAATGTTAGGGGGAGACAAGAAACATAACGAAAAGAAAATTACATGGTATGTATCACCATTGTTACATCTGGATCCAAGAACAAAACAATGTGAAAAAGATGTACAGCAAATTATGCACTTGAAAAGAATAGCAAATCAAATACCATATGCATTTACAGATGCAAAAAGGTTAACTAAATCATATATACATGTTGTAAATGCTCCTGCTCGAATTG
>NW_027356610.1:0-2832 GCF_012295235.1 Primulina huaijiensis | reverse complement strand
ATAATACTTTATCTACATCAATAACATACTCATTCCAATCAATACAATAATCCAAAATCATTAATATGAGTTTCAAATCTCATTTGAAACTTCAAAAATGCATATCAATTCAAAATCATATCCTAATTCAATTCCGACTTCGAATATGAGTTTCTTGTCGGTTATTTTACTACATATAAGAAATTTAAATTCAAATACATGCTATTCCAGTACCTTGATATTTAGAACTGCTGGAACTCGAAGAAAATTACCTCAGTCGGAAGTCCTCGACGCAACGATCACAAATATATAATTTGTTTCGCGTTTAGACAGCGTTTCGAAGTCGATTCGGACGAAAGAAAATCAAAATCTCTCGTATTCTCTTGAAACCTCTTAAATGAAATGAAGAAATAATAAGAAGAAACCTCGTTCTTATCTCCACCGCTTCGGCGCTCGGGCGGTAGAATTCTCGCGCCCGAGCGCGAGATGTTCTGCCCCCGAGTGTCACTTGCTCCGCGCTCAGGCGGTCAAAAACTACCGCTCGGGCGCGGCATGTTCTGTCCGAGAACACCCCTTATTCCACACTGGCGCTCGGGCGATCCTTTTCTACCGCTCGGGCGCCACATGTTCTGTCCAAATATTGATTTTGGTATTATATTGGCGTCCGGCTTTTCCACTCGATCTCTTACCACGTCAATTCGTATTCAATATTCATTTTCTCAATTTCTCTTGTCAGGATATACATCAACTACATAATCACTTGACAATTTCATAAATTATCGATAATCACACAGGATTTGCGATAATACGATACACGGTCCTTACATTTCTCCCCCTCTTAAAAGATTTCGTCCTCGAAATCTCAAACATCTCTATATACATAACATTGGTAAACATATATATGTCACCAGTTATAATACATATCAAAACTAAAATCAGTAAATGGATCAGTATATAGTGAATACAATGGAACAGGTGGAATAGAATCGAACAAGTGCGAATATGATTCTCGCATCTTGCTTTCCANCCAAATCGAACAGTGCCTCTAAAGGGAGATATTTTCAAAAACACTTTGTCACCTTTCTGGAATTCCAAGGGTCGTCTTCGTCTATTCGCATAACTCGTTTGACGATCCTGAGCAGCTTTCATCCGCTGTCGAATTAACTGAACCTTATCATTCATTTCCTGTATCATTTCAGGTCCAGTCAATTGCTTTTCACCAATTTCATCCCAGAATAACGGTGATCTACATCGTCTCCCGTATAAGGCTTCAAACGGTGCCATACCAATGCTCGTTTGAAAGCTATTATTATAAGAAAATTCAACCAATGGTAAGGCATCTTGCCATCCAATTCTGAAGTCCATCACAACCGCACGTAACATATCCTCTAACGTTTGAATTGTACGCTCAGTTTGGCCATCAGTTTGAGGATGATAAGCAGTACTCATAGCCAAACGCGTACCCATTGCTTCCTGAAAACTACCCCAGAATTTAGAAGCAAACCTGGGATCACGATCAGATACAATTGAGACTGGCACACCGTGCAGTCTCACAACATTCTCAATGTATAAACGGGCCATTCTCTTATAAGGATAAGTCCGTTCATACGGAATAAAGTGTGCAGATTTTGAAAGCCGATCAATAATAACCCAAATAGCATCACAGCCCTTGGGCGAACGAGGTAAATGAGTCACAAAATCCATAGCAATATGTTTCCAATTCCATTTCGGGATTTCGAGACTATGGAGTAATCCTCCCGGTTTTATTCTCTCGGCTTTCACTTGCTGGCAGACCAAGCATTTTGAAATAAACTCAGCAATGTCCTTCTTCATACGTCTCCACTAGAATTGGGGTCTCAATGTCAAATACATCTTTCGACCTCTAGGGTGAATACTGTATTTGCTACAATGTGCTTCTCGAAGAAGGGCAGATTTCAAATCAGAATTATCAGGAACTACCAGCCGACCATTAAGTCGTAAAGAACCATCAGAAGAAATCTGAAATCCAGACTGATGTCCTGCAGATACAAGTTCTTTCGACTTCTGAATCTGAGCATCGCTTCGTTGGGCCTTTAGGATTTTAGATATTAAGTTCGGCTGAATTTGCAATGCTGAGACAGTGACAGAATTCCAATTCGAGTGAAAAGTCCAACCAGAAGTACATATATCTTCATGTACCTTGGCGACACTGACAGAAGCTAAAACAGAATCATGAACTTTCCGACTAAGGGCATCCGCAGTAACATTCACCGATCCCGGGCGATATTGAATCTCACAATCAAAGTCCTTCAGGAGATCCATCCACCTGCGTTGCCTCATGTTCAAATCAGATTGAGAAAAGAGATATTTCAGACTCTTATGATCTGAATAAATAACAAACTTTTTTCCGTACAAATAATGGCGCCAAATCTTCAAAGCAAACACAATGGCAGCCAATTCAAGATCATGAACAGGATAACGTATTTCATGAGATTTCAATTGACGAGACGCGTAAGCAATCACTTTGCCATGTTGCATCAGAACACAGCCCAAACCTTTACCAGATGCATCTGTACACACTACAAATCCTCCGGTACCTGAGGGAATAGTAAGCACAGGTGCTGTGGTCAATCTCGTCTTCAATTCAAGAAAACTAGCTTCACATTCATCTGACCAAATGAATCGCTGATTCTTCTGGGTCAGTTGAGTAATAGGTTTAGCTATTTTCGAAAACCCTTCAATAAAACGACGATAATAACCAGCTAAACCCATGAAGCTATGAATCTCAGGAACATTCGTAGGTCTCGGCCAATTCAATACAGCTTCAATCTTAGCAGGATCAACAGATATGCCATGTCTCGAAATGACGTGGCC
>NW_027356609.1:0-317 GCF_012295235.1 Primulina huaijiensis | reverse complement strand
CACGTCTTAGACATGCTATGGAAGTGATCCAACCATGGCTATAAGGCCTTAGGGCAGCCAAGATCAGATTCATTTCCCTTTGACAGCAACATGAGAAAATCGAAACTCAATATGGCAAGAATGGGAAGCTACTGTCATTTCTTGTTTCCAGTGGGTGTGGGGCTCGAATGAATGGACCAAAGTGATCCTAATACATCCTATTACATGTCTATAAGTCGCCTTGGGAGCCTGGAATCGATTCAATACCTGAAACCCACAACACAAAGCAAACTGTGAAGCTTAAAAAGGGAGGGCCGAAAATCTGCATGTACATTTTC
>NW_027356608.1:0-9726 GCF_012295235.1 Primulina huaijiensis | reverse complement strand
AGAAGCATCGTCTTTGTAAAAATCGGGACAATGGGTGATTGCGCAAACTTGTGTGAGACGGTATCACGGGTCGTATTTGTGAGACAGATATCTTATTTGGGTCATTCATGAAAAATTATTACTTTTTATGCTAAGAGTATTACTTTTTATTGTGAATATGGGTAGAGTTGGCCCGTCTCACAAATTAACATCCGTGAGACGGTCTCACATGAGACCCATTCTTTACCAAATTATCTTAGATTTATATCACTTGTTTCCAGTTTTATTTTCTTGTTGATGCTATCTTTAAATTCTTGTTTTCTAGTTTTTTAAGGTGCTAACATTTTTTTTAAAAAAAATATCTCACTTCATCACATGTTTCTACTCATAATGTTGTAGACATTATGTAAAAATATAAATTTTTTATTATATTCAACAAATTTGTATTTAAAAAAAACATGATAAAAAACATGTATTTAAAAAAAACATGACATGATAAAATTGAATAATTTGTATTTAAAAAAAATGATAAAAACATGTATTTAAAAAAACATGACATGATAAAATTGAATATAAAAAAATTTAAAACTTTTTTTAAAAAACACGTAATTATAAAAAAAATCAAAAATAAAAGAAAATTAAATAAACTGGCCCATTTTATCTTTCTTCATTACAATCATCGTTGCATAATACATCGTTCTGAGAGAGTGCGTATCGAGCAAATCCATGAGAAAACTACTGTACTGCAAGCATTGGAGCATTAATCTCTTTGTTATAAATACGACACATTTTTACAAATTTGGGTACTTCTTATATCAGACTGAGCATGAGAACGTCAGTCTTCGTCGGAACTTGCAAAATCTAGCTCAATCATCTTAGTGCCGACAAGCTCAGTTTCTTCTCTCTTCTCCATTTTCATTTTTTTGCTTCTGGGTACTTCATCTGGTCTGAACCTGAAAAATCAGACCATCAGCAGGAAATCATACCAATGAATGAAAAAGGTGAGGAAAAAATGTGTACGAAATAGTCCATTTTCAACTACCTTAACTCTTCTCTACTCTTTGACAGATGTACATTAACTGTTTCAGTTGGGCCCTTTTTCCCTGAGATTGAAACAAATATATTTGAAAGGAAATCCAATGGCCAGAATTAGCATGGACCATATGGAATTGTAAGCATACCGGCAACATGATTCAGAAATCTTATTCCTTGTGAATATACATTTGTTGTGACTTTGTCAGCGTTGCTGTTGTGTTGGCATATAACCCCGAGAGTTAGCAAAAGTGAATGTAAAGTCATCAAGAAGTCCCAGATCATGTGTTTTAAAAAAGAGAAGAAACTATGGTTTTAAAAAGGTCCAAGAATTTTTATTTTTGACTGAAATAATTAAAATTTTCTTGTCGCTAACAAAGTATAAGCGACAAAGTATAAATAAAATAGGATAAATACAAACCTTAAGGCCTTCCTTAATCCTTCTACGGACAATAATTTAACAGGCTGAGCAGATTTTGTAAACGTTGGTCTGTCACTCTTAGGATTAACCACGTAAATTCCTTCTGACTGTAGACGATCTCTGAATGCTGTCCTTAAATTTCTGATAAAACTTCAACTATTATTTTTCAAAAATTCTTAACAAGATCTTTACAAATATCTCAAATATTGGCTAGAGCTACCTACCCTCCTTTGAGCTCTGTTCTTGTATTGACATACTTTTTTGATGCATTCTGTTCTCAAAGTTTAAGCAGGGAAAAAACGTCTAGTTATATTTCTAACTGCATGATGAAGGTGAGAAGATTGCCACGTGAATTGTACCTGTTTATGGTAGCGGCAATATTTTCCTTGACGTCTGAAGATGTACAAATTTGTAGTAGTTAAAAGGAATGGAACTAAAAATATTAGCATTATAAACAAAATACACAGCAACAAAGAAAACCACAACCCAAAACGTGAATAATTAATTAGAAATTGAAGCACAAACTAGGTAAAACGTTCAATAGCAAATAAAGGTCCATTTGGCATTATGAACGCAATTGGAGAATAAGAATTATAAATACTATACAGCCTGAGAAAGGCTTCTTCAATTAACTTAATTCTGAAGATGCACGGGAGAAAACCACATACACATTGATGACTGCTGTGCATTCCTTTCCATCATATCCGTTTCCCTTACAAAATCCAATATCCGCTGAAGCACCCAATTTTAAAATGTGTTTAGCGGAAAAGATACTCAAGGAAAATCCACTTCCCTGAAATAGAAGCCGGGCATGAGTTAGAAATCTGAACCATATTCAACTGAAAAGTATAAGAACATATTATAAAGCACTCACCGAGTTCTCCTTGCGGACATTGCAATTGAACAGAGCAAAGACCGTCCCTACCTTCTCATTACAATTTTTCTCATAAGCATCACCAAACAAGAAAAGAGAAATTACATTTTCATCTAAACCTCCCATTTTCCAAATTGCAAACTTCTTTCCTATGGAACTAATTCTTGGCAATCCCATTTCAGTTAAAATTCCAACTGTGGCCCAACACCCAGAAAGTGTATCTCCTCCTAGTAAGTTCCTAAAACCCAAAAAGTAAGTAGTAACATTAGATAAAGTAATTAAAAATGTAAGGATCATAAATAAAAATGCATACTTTATTGCAGGCAATCTGACAAATCGAATATCCGATAAGCGATTGCTCAGCTCGAGAGGCGTTACCACCTGATCCCTGAACATGAAAATGTAACCAATGGTGATGAACAAGCAGATAGCCCGTATTAGATGTATCTACAAACTATTTTTTAATGATGCCAAATAAAAGCAATTAAGAGCCAAATATTATTATATCCAGACTTCACAATGTAAAGAGACTCGAATATCTCCTGGAAAATTCCAAACCCCATTAAAAATCAAGCAAGCTTTTGTTCATCAGACACTGGATGCATAGGATAGGCGTTAAGTCCTTTCCTCGCGTTCGAAGGCACTAGGTAAATTGCTTGAAATTGCTTACTAAGCCACAGGGGCAATATTTTCTTGTCCGTGCACATGCAGTGACAACTGTGAGAAATAAATAGTTGTAGAGGTATCTGTATATTGTACCAGAATTTATTAGATTCGATAGTTAGTGGACTGACACAAGGCAAGAAGATTGAAGACTCAAGTGCTAGGCGCGGCAGTTATTCTCGTTCGGTTACAGTCAAGAGTCAATACCAATTTGGATTGGTGGTTATAAAGGATAGGGATATATAAACAATGAGAGAGATCAGTTATTTGATTCCTTTTCTTGTATTCGTGATAGAATTAAAATCTTGGAGATAAGAACTCTGTGAGCTTGAGTGATCTTGAGAAACTTGTATATGATGTACCCATTAAAGGTTATGAATATAATGAGAATGAGTATTGCTTGTCCGCGTCTTAAATAAGGCCTAGGCGGCCGTCCGCACCGAAAAAGTGCTAGTCGGTCAGCCTAATATACCAAACTTTATCTTATTATGTTGATATCTTGGAATCCGCTTAGCAGCGCGTCGCTAGACGCTGTTCTAGCGTCCGCCTAGAGCCTATCAAATTTTAGAACATTGCCGTGGATGTAGATGAATTCGTCGAACCACGTTAAATCTTTGTGCTGATCTTACTTCTGCCGCATTGTTACTTCTTGTTTGATTCAGTAATCCAAACTGGTAGATAGACACATTCCAGATTATCTTGAAAGATCCAAAAGTGAATCCAAATTGCAGAGCAAACCGAAAATTCTTGAGTTAAGTTTTTCGCGAGTTAATCACAACACTATAACATGGCATATACTCAACTTTATACAACAAATGATTCCAGTTGTAAAATTAACCCCTCAAGATTTCTCGTATGCTGAAATTCAAGGTACACCTACCTGATTCGCAGCCCTGAAAACTTCTCAACCCCAGTGTCTTTCGATCTCACTGTCTGCTTCATTTTAATAGATTTCTTCGCACTTATAGGATCATAATCAATGCAATCTTGCACTGCGTCCCGAAACACGGACATGTCCACCTTCCCCATTTGCTTTGGAATTTCATTTTCTGATGAATACCCTGTGTTCGAATGCACGTACATACAAAAAATATTAGCACACAATTGAAATCGTTACTTGGAACGGGACTGCACAATCATACAAAAAACTATGTATGCATAAATTAATGGATTCTGGATTCGGAATGGCATTCAAATAACCCCGATAGGAGTAATACAATGAGAAGTGGAGATTTAGCATAATTTTGAACAAATTTAAATTTACAAAAAAAATCTTGAATCAGTCCACATTACACCAATATCGCAAATTCCATACGTATGTGCTATCAACACCGCACCATAATATCAACAATATGAATCTAACATACTTTTTCAATGAAAACTCGCAAATTAATGAAGCTAACTTAACGCTCGATTGGCAGAAAATAAAATAAAAAATAAACAGGGTGTGGATACCTGGAGAGTTGGAAGAAGGAGAAGCAGGCGGGGTTTCGAGAACCCGATCTTGAAGCGACAGGAGAAGATCGAGATCGTCTTGATGATTCAGACTCGTCATTGTTTTGGTGTGATTTGAGAATGAAACGTGAAATATCGCAAACTAGGGTTTTGGCAGGGCAATTGGAGGGATAATTCGAATTCAAGGAGGGAGAAATTTGGTGCCATTTTTCGTGACTTCTAACTTTGAACCTTTTTTCCCACACTTTTATTTTTACCAAAAATACACACACACTTTCACAAAAATTATATCTTTACTCTCTCTTTTTTCTTATTATTATATTATTAAAAATGTGGCTATTATAGTAATTATCTTTAGTAGATTGGTTTGTTCACTTACTTATTGTAAAAATAACTCTTATTTTTAAGTAATTTTCAATTTATTCCATTTATGTTATTTTAACACACATAAAACTTAAAAGATTGAAAAAATCGTCTACCTAGTTCATAATTGATGGACAAAATATTTTTCACTAATTAATTAATTAATTTTTCACACGCATATTGTATGTGTCAGCCCTATTAGTAATAACTAACCACGGGCACATGTGTTGCTTTACCAAGACTTCACTCGGTGAGCATCACTCGACTTTGATTCCACTTCAATTGAACTCCCGAGAACATCATCTTTCTCTCTCTATTAATGAATCACGAGGCTTTGCATATTTAGGCACCAACAACAATTGAAATATTAAAATCAAAATGAAATAAGTGGCACTGACACGTAAGATTGTCTCACGACTTTCTGCAACACACGATGAATAATCTTGTTTTTGCTCCTTAGTTTTGCATACAACTAACCTGAAAAGTTCCCAACATAATATATGTTTTTTGCAAAAAAATATTGATATATCACAAGAACTCACCTTCTTCTATCAAATAATGTTCAAATACATGTGCATAAAACAACCAACAAATCAACTCTTAAAAATTTGACAATAAAAGCTCATATGTAAAACCCACAATTTCCAAACCCTGTATTATTTTTGTACTAGAATATCAAAGATATTTTTTATCTAAATATTATCAAGATTATCTAAAATTGTGATACATAATTAAATATTTGTGTACAAGTTAATGAGTTCAAAATTTAAGATAATAATATACCTATATTTCGATTTTTGGGATATATAAATAGGTCAAGATCCAATAATTTAAATAAGAAGATATTGAATATAAACAATTATGTATATATGTATTTCGAAATTTTTGGTGTATAATTTCGAAATTTAAGAAATAAAATACAAGATAAAAGCATATACGATATGAAGATATATACATGAATGTCAAAACATGCATAGCAAGAAATCAAGAATTTCAGCCTAAGAAGATCAAGAAAACCAAGAATCATATTTTAAGGGAAATTATCGTCAATAATTCAAAAATTCCATATGGAAAATTTGAATTTTTAGAATGCATGGATTAAACGTGTACTACAAAATAAAAGGTCTATCAGATATCGGAAACTAGACATGAAATTTGAATTCCATGTCTAACAATAAGAGAATTTCAAAAATCTTATCCAAAGATATAGATAAGAGATGATAATTTATCATAGATTCAAAATTTAATTCAAAAATTTAAATGACAAGATAATACAAGATCTTGATAGAAGTCAGCTCACTATCAATAGGAAAATACAAGATCATAGATTCAAAATTTAATTCAAAAGTTTAAACGAGAATTTTCAACTCTCGTTTTGACATATGCCCGAGCTTTTTATACCATAACACTGTTAATTTTCTCCTGAACCAATCGATGCAACCACTAGTTCCGTCTCTTGGTGTGTTTCTCCCAAAAGCACATACAGATTTGCAACAACATTTTTTTGTCTTCATAACTACATGTGTCTTTCACAATTTTCATGATCTCGTTTTTGATATAAGTTTTGCACCAGATATCATCCAATTGTCCCAAGGAAAAAAAATTATTCGTCAGCCCATCCACATATCATACCTCTTGTATGGTGCTAATGGTGCCATCAAACATTTTTATTTTGACAGTACCTATCCTAGGGATTTTCAAGGCATGACCATTTCTCATGAATACAGATCCTCCTGAGACTTGTTCATATTGATCTAACCATTGTCTCAGAGGCGTCATGTAACACGTCGCTCCTCAATCCTTAATCTATGTGTCACAAAATTTGTGTCTGTCTTCTGCAGTTGTTGTTGTTTAGCTGAATAAT
The DNA here is from genome assembly GCF_012295235.1 of Primulina huaijiensis. Classification (NCBI taxonomy): domain Eukaryota; kingdom Viridiplantae; phylum Streptophyta; class Magnoliopsida; order Lamiales; family Gesneriaceae; genus Primulina; species Primulina huaijiensis. The sequence continues at coordinate 3,075 of NW_027356608.1, read as the reverse complement.
ATTTTACCACCGCCTGAAGTACTGGTCACATTTCCTTGATAACCCTTCTCGATACTCGCAGTCTATTTCTTGAAGTGCCTTCTACCGCCATATTTTAAAAATTAAATATTTTCTTCATACTTCTTGACTTTGATTTACATCGTCTTTGGCTCCCAACAGAGTCACAGTCCATAAATCTCTCTCTTATCATCGGTAAAGCTTCTTCCTGTTTAGAAGTTATCAACATATCTTCCTTATCCTTGCGTCGACTTTCTTATACGAGAACCGCAGTTAAGACATCGTCAAAGTCTAAAAATTATGTGAGGATATTTTTGGTTAAATTGACGATAAGTTTATCGTACGAATCTGATAGACTTTGAAGTAGAAGCTTTGCACGTTCTTTTTCCTCTATTTTATGTCTCGTAGAGGTGAGTTGGAAAAATAGAGTATTTAGAGTATTGATGATATGATCAATTATTGATGAGAATTCTGTCATCTGAAGATTATAAAGTCTTATTTTTAGCAAAATCTTATTGTGTAGCGACTTCAATTCGTACACTTTATCAGAGTATCCCAGACAATTTTCGACATCTTTATATCATAGATAGTCGGCAATAATTCGTCTGTTATAGATTAGTGTAAATTGACAACAACATTATCATTCATCTCATTCCACTTTCCATCGACCGTCATTTCTCTCGGTCTATCTCCAATAGCAACAAATAAATTCTTCTTTCTTAAAACTGGTTGTACAAATTGCTCACATTGAACTTTGTTATCTCATACATGCTGGTCATTATGTCTACAACAATTTAGTATACTGGACAAAGTAATATCATCTTAATACAAAATCTCAAAAAAAAATTCTGATGTGGAATATCAATCTAGACTGCAACCACAGAGCATACTCATAATTTTAAGAAATTTCAAAGTAGAGCTCAGATACCACTTATTGACTCAGGTGCAGTATCTTGAGATAATAATATGAAATAAAGTATAAAATTGGATACCGAGATTTACGTGAAAACCCCCCAAAAAAATTTACTGTAAAAACCAATGACAAATTGAAAAGAATTTTACTATAATATTTTATAATGTACAACCGCTCACTATGTTTCTAAAGAGAACACATATTCTCTTAATATAGGAGAACAAACACATCACAAATATTATAGAATTAAGCACTTAAATGCTATGAGATGAGAGAAAAGAACTAAAAATGAGATAACTTCATCTAATGGTGGATATCTTAGCACTAACCCTGGGCTCCCAGGATCTCAAGAAAACGGTGATGACCTCTTTCACCGTGGTTGACTCCCCATCATCTTATAACATCATATTAGGGAGGCCGGCCATGAATGAGCTAAGGGTTGTGGCATCTACCTACCACCAAAAGATAAAGTTTCCTGTGGGAGCCCGGGTAGGAGAAGTCCGGGGAGATCAGAGCAAATCCAAGAAGGAAGGGAAGAAAGCTAGAATGGATGAAGTAGGAGTAATAATGGTTGAGAAAGGAGAGGTGCATTTTGTCGCAGAGGAGGAGCAGGAAATGGTAGAAGTCGGACCAGGCCAGCAAATCCGAGTGGCTCGGGACCTCAGTGCATCCACCCGGGTTAGTCTGATTGACTGTTTAAAAGCTAATATTCATGTGTTTGCCTGGACCCAACAGGAGTTGACGGGGATCTCTCCCCTGATATCGGAGCACCAACTGAATATCCTCCCTGGATCTCACCCGATAAAGCAAAAAAAGAGACATTTTGGTCCTGAAAAAGATAGAATTATTGATGAGCAAGTAAAAGAGCTTCTGAAAGCCGGTCACGTTCGAGAAATCCAATTCCATACATGGCTCTCGAATGTGGTATTAGTACCTAAATCTACCGGGAAGTGGCGCATGTGTGTAGGCTTCCGCGATCTCAATAAGGATTGTCCCAAGGATCATTACCCTCTGCCCTGTATTGATCAATTGGTGGATTCCACCTCGGCTTCGAATTACTGAGTTTTATGGACGCATACCAGGGGTATCATCAAATCCCCCTGGCCAAGAGTGATCAGGATAAAGCCAGCTTCATCACCTCGGGAGGTATATTTTGTTATATTGTAATGCCTTTGGGGTTAAAGAATGCAGGAGCTACTTACCAGCGTCTGATGAACAAAGTCTTCGAGAAGCAACTGGGACGAAACGTGGAAGTTTATGTGGATTTTATATGGGCTCAAAGCTCAGCGGCTATCCAGGATTGGCGTGGAAGGGTATTTGATATGCACTCAGTAGCATACAACTATATTAGTCACCTAATTTAGCTCAACCAGAGAAGTTTCACTCTATCGGAAATGAATTCAGATTCAGTATTTCCAGGTTAGTGATTTGGTTTTTAATAAAATTAATACAGCAGGAAAAGAAAAATCTTGAAAGTCCGGGAGACATGAGGCCCCGACACCATATTTTAAGTCCGGGAGACACGAGGCCCTGGCATCTTATCTTAAGTCCGGGAGACATGAAGCCCCGGCACATTATCTTAAGTCCGGGAGAGATGAGGCCCCGGCACATTATCTTAAGTCCGGGAGACAGGAGGCCCGGCACATTATCTTAAGCCCGGGAGACACGAGACCCCGGCACATTATCATTAAGTCCAGGGCTCCGCACCCTGGCTCGGGGCTCCGTACCTCGACCACTCCAAGACCCAGGGCTTCGTACCCTGGCTGCTCATTAAGTCCAGGGACCCGTACCCTGGCTCGGGGACCCGTACCTCGGTCATCTATTAAGCCCAGGGTTCTCAAACCTGGCTCGGGGCTCCGCACCTCGATCATTCCTAAGTCCCGGGACATGTTCCCCGGCCCAAGGCTCCGCACCTTGGTTATTTATAAGCACAGGGTTCTCAAACCTGGCTCGGGGCTCCGCACCTCGACCATTCCCAAGTCCCGGGACATGTTCCCCGNTGGTTATTTATAAGCCCAGGGTTCTCAAACCTGGCTCGGGGCTCCGCACCTCGACCATTCCCAAGTCCCGGGACATGCTCCCCGGCCCAAGGCTCCGTACCTTGGTTCTTAAAAAAGCCTATGGCACTACACCCTGGCTCGGGGAACCACACCTCGACCATTCCC
>NW_027356607.1:0-1330 GCF_012295235.1 Primulina huaijiensis | reverse complement strand
TACATTATAGAGGTTACTTTGGCAACATATAATTTCAATCAATTTTATATTGAAATACTATAACAAAATAATCCACAAGATTGGATAATATATGAATTGAATTTGACATGGAGATTTAAAAAATAATCCAATTCATATAATAATTATGATTAAAGAGAAATAAATCATTTTATGATTAATTAATCAATCAAACTAGTAATTAATTAATTAATATTTATTTGATTTCTATGCCTTAACCATTATCCCCCACCCACTATGACCACCATCGCCGCCCCATACCATCCAAATCGATAGTCGACGATCATCTTTATGGCCGTCCAAATACTGGTAGCCACCGATCGACATTTGAACTTTTCAATTTCGAATATTAAGCATTAAACTTAAAAATCCAAATTCAAGAGTATACATCTTGTAAAACTTGGATTTAAGCGCAATTGCTTAAAAAATTTGAAATTAGAAAACAACTCTCGAATTCAATTCTAAAATTCAAATTTAAGCGTATAAGCTTAAAAAATCCAAATTCAAGAGTTTATATCTTGAAAATTTGGATTTTAAGCGCTAAGGCTTAAAATTCGCATGTAGAATGAAATCAGAGAGAAAGAGAGAACCGAATCGATGTCAACCGATTTCAAACGATTCAACAATCATAAGAAGGCCATGTATACATACGGCATGAGTAAGGTTAAATGGGGAGGAAGAAAACAAAGTACAATAGATTCACGGGAAAAAAAAATGCAAATTTGTGTCATTTTCTTCCAACAGTGACCATATTTCTAATAATGAAATTGAATTCAATTCAATTGAACAGAAACATTTTGGGTCTACATGGCATTCATTAAAAAAATGAAAAAATAGGAAGAAACAAAATACATAAATGCACGTGGATGCAAAATACATAAATGCATGTGGATGAGTACAAATTCATTTACTCAATTCATCCGAAACAGTATAAAATTTTAACAATTTAACATGAATGATGGCTCTGATACCACTTGTTGGCACTTTAAATTTCATAACCACAACAAGATCTTTAAACATTCATGTCAAATTATCAGAAATAAATACTATAAAACATACCGGAATCCATAATAGCAAATGTGTTTTGGATGAAGCCTTCCACAACCAAATCTCCTTAATTCTTCAATGGATCAACAAGTTTCTCACTTTTGATTCCTATTAGAATTCCTTTAATTCTCTCTTGAATGGGGAAAGAAGAATAACTACATGTGTATATATAGATTTGGTTTGGGGACTACAACCATTCAACATGTCCCTTCAATGTGGTCTTTGCAAAGCAATGTGTCCCTTGCCAAACACCACATTAAATGAC
>NW_027356606.1:0-297 GCF_012295235.1 Primulina huaijiensis | reverse complement strand
ACAAGCTGTTGAAAAGTCGGGTATATACGGGAAATAAATTTCCAAGGGCACTTGAATGTAACGTTCATTGCCAACCCTGCATCCCACCCATTCTCTTGTAAACCATATAAACTTACAATAATTTTCTTCCAAAGTGTCCCATCTTCCGCACAAAATCTCCACCACCACTTCCCCAACATGGCCTTGTTTCTCAAGATAATATTGCCCACACCCAATCCACATTTTTCCTTAGGTTTGCACACATGTTTCCAAGCGACCAAATGACTATGCAAATCTCCATCCGCTCCATCCCAAAAA
>NW_027356605.1:0-512 GCF_012295235.1 Primulina huaijiensis | reverse complement strand
AGCAAGATTTGTTTCCTTATTCTATATGTGGATGATATATTACTTTCAACCAATGATAAGGGTTTGTTATATGAGATGAAACAATTTCTCTCTAAAAACTTTGATATGAAGGATATGGGTGATGCATCTTATGTCATTGGCATTAAGATACATAGAGACAGAATTCGAGGTATTATATGTCTGTCTCAAGAAACCTATATAAAAAAAGTTTTAGAGAGATATCGTATGAAAGATTGTTCACCAAGTATAGCTCCCATTGTGAAAGGCGATAAATTCAATTTAAGCCAATGCCCAAAGAATGATCTAGAGCGGGAACAAATGAAAAACATTCCTTATGCTTCTGCTGTCGGAAGCTTGATGTATGCTCAGGTTTGCACTAGACCTGACATTGCATTTGTTGTTGGAATGTTGGGAAGATATCAGAGTAATCCAGGTTTAGACCACTGGAAAGCTGCAAAGAAAGTCAGGAGGTATCTTCAAGGGACCAAAGATTATATGCTTATGTTCAGACG
>NW_027356604.1:0-425 GCF_012295235.1 Primulina huaijiensis | reverse complement strand
CAGGGTTCTGTCATGACCAAAATCTCACCCCGGGTGCAAAAAGACTATTTTGTCCCTAGAAACCCGAAAATTATTGTTTCATCCTTGGACCTCTAAAATTGACCCGAAGCTTACCAAACTCTTTAAAATGTCCCAAAACATTTTTATAAGCGTTCCTAGACATAAACTCGAGCTCATTTTACAAATTAACCGATTCTTTTTAAAACTTAGATCGCAGTCCCGATTTTAACCCAAATCGACTCGAAACTTAACCGAATTATTCCAAACATTTTACCACACTTAATGAACATCTAAAAGGTCCTAAAGATCTCGAATTCAGCCCTTAAACACTCGACTAAAGTCCTAAATGGTTGCTGGAAAATTCCAGCAAGCTTCCCACGTTGACCCTATTGCACCAAATTCGTGTTTTAACGTTCTTAGACCGA
>NW_027356603.1:0-414 GCF_012295235.1 Primulina huaijiensis | reverse complement strand
AAAGCCCTATGAGCACAAAAGAAGAACCAAGGATGACAAAAAGACTTTCAAAAAGAAACATGAGGTACTTTTAGTTGAGGAAAGCAAATCTAAGTGGGCAGAAATTGACAGTGAGGAGTCAGAGCCTGAAACCTCATGCAGTTCAAGTGATGAGGAAGAAGAAGTCAAATGCTTGATGGCTAAAAATGAAGAACTGGAGTCAGCAAGTGAACAGACATTTGATTTCAGCTCTACTGATTTCACTCGTGAGGAACTCATTATCACATTGCATGACATGGTAAATAAGTATCAAAAACTTGCTCGATCATTACAAAAGGTTAGAACTGAGCAAAATGATCCCAATGACAACGAAACAGAAACTGATAAGTTAGTTGAACTGTTGAGTCTAAAAAGGGAGATTGCACAGCAAAAAGC
>NW_027356602.1:0-233 GCF_012295235.1 Primulina huaijiensis | reverse complement strand
CCACTGGAGCTTGTCGAACTGCTCCCTGATCTCTTGAATTGTTTGACTTTTGCTTTCAACTGGTCTTTTCTTCCGCTGCTACTACCACTGCTCTCGAATCTAAGGGGAGGTTGGAAAGAGGGTTGTGGTGGTCTTGGACTCGGAGTGACATAAGGAGTGCTTCGTTGCCTAAGCAGTGCAGCTTCCGACCCCTTGGCACGGTTCAAAGCTTCAGCGAAGTTGTTAGGTCTACC